>NW_027094528.1:0-82658 GCF_029207755.1 Chamaea fasciata
AAAGGCAGCTTGCATCTGGAAGAAATCCTGTTCCGTTCGGGATTGTAGGTGGCCGAGGCCAGGTGCCCGGCAGAGGGAGTTGGGCACATATGATGGCTGGTTTCCAGGGGTAAGTAAGGTCAGCTGCCCAGGTGCCTGATGTCAGTTTGTAGGAGGCCTTTGGCCCTCCAAGGGATGACAGGCTTCCAGTTTGTGGCAGCTTGCATCTGGAAGAAATGCTGTTCCGTTCGGGATTGTAGGTGGCCGAGGCCAGTTGCCGGGCTGAGGGAGTTGGGCACAAAGGATGGCCTGTTTCCAGGGGTAAGTAAAGTCAGCTGCCCAGGTGCCTGATGTCAGTTTGCAGGTGGCTATTGGTCCTCCATGGAAAGCCAGGCTTCCAGCTTGTGGCAGCTTGCATCGGGAAGTAATACAGATCTGTTCGGGATTGCAGGTGGCCGAGGCCTGGTGCCCGGCAGAGGGAGTTGGGCACAAATGATGGGCTGTTTCCAGGGGTAAGTAAAGTCAGCTGCCCAGGTGCCTGATGCCAGTTTGTAGGAGGCCTTTGGCCCTCCAAGGGAAGCTAGTCTTCCAGCTTGTGGCAGCATGCATCTGGAAGAAATGCTGTTTCGTTCGGGATTGTAGGTGGCCGAGGCCAGGTGCCCGGCAGAGGGAGTTGGGCACAAAGGATGTCCTGTTTAGAGGGGTAAGTAAAGTCAGCTGCCCAAATGTCTGATGTCAGTTTATAGGAGGCCTTTGGCCCTCCAAGGGAAGCTAGTCTTCCTGTTAAAGGCAGCTTGCATCTGGAAGAAATCCTGTTCCGTTCGGGATTGTAGGTGGCCGAGGCCAGGTGCCCGGCAGAGGGAGTTGGGCACATATGATGGCTGGTTTCCAGGGGTAAGTAAGGTCAGCTGCCCAGGTGCCTGATGTCAGTTTGTAGGAGGCCTTTGGCCCTCCAAGGGATGACAGGCTTCCAGTTTGTGGCAGCTTGCATCTGGAAGAAATCCTGTTCCGTTCAGGATTGTAGGTGGCCGATGCCTGGTGCCCGGCAGAGGGAGTTGGGCACAAAGGATGGCCTGTTTCCAGGGGTAAGTAAAGTCAGCAGCCCAGGTGCCTGATGTCAGTTTGTAGGAGGCCTTTGGCCCTCCAAGGGAAGCTAGTCTTCCAGCTTGTGGCAGCTTGCATCTGGAAGAAATCCTGTTCCGTTCGGGATTGTAGGTGGGCGAGGCCAGGTGCCTGGCTGAGGGAGTTGGGCACAAAGGATGGGCTGTTTCCAGGGGTAAGTAAAGTCAGCTCCCCAGGTGCCTGATGTCAGTTTGTAGGAGGCCTTTGGCCCCCCAAGTGAAGCCACGTTTCCAGCTTGTGGCAGCTTGCATCTGGAAGAACTCCGGTTCCGTTCGGGATTGTAGGTGGCCGAGGCCATCTGCCCGGCAGAGGGAGTTGGGCACAAAGGATGTCCTGTTTCCAGGGGTAAGTAAAGTCATCTGCCCAGGTGCCTGATGTCAGTTTTTAGGAGGCCTTTGGCCCTCCATGGGAAGCCAGGCTTCCTGCTTGTGGCAGCTTGCATCTGGAAGAAATCGTGTTCCGTTCGGGATTGTAGGGGGCCGGAGCTGGGTGCCCGGATGAGGGAGTTGGACACAAAGGATGGGCTGTTTCCAGGGGTAAGTAAAGTCAGCTGCCCAGGTGCCTGATGTCAGTTTGCAGGTGGCTATTGGTCCTCCATGGAAAGCCAGGCTTCCAGCTTGTGGCAGCTTGCATCGGGAAGTAATACTGATCTGTTCGGGATTGCAGGTGGCTGAGGCCAGGTGCCCGGCAGAGGGAGTTGGGCACAAAGATGGCCTGTTTCCAGGGGTAAGTAAAGTCAGCTGCCCAGGTGCCTGATGTCAGTTTGTAGGAGGCCTTTGGCCCTCCAAGGGAAGCTTGTCTTCCAGTTTGTTGCAGCTTGCATCTGGAAGAAATGCTGTTCCGTTCGGGACTGTAGGTGGGCGAGACCTGGTGCCCGGCAGAGGGAGTTGGGCACAAAGGATGGGCTGTTTCCAGGGGTAAGTAAAGTCAGCTGCCCAGGTGCCTGATGCCAGTTTGTAGGAGGCCTTTGGTCCTCCATGGGAAACCAGTCTTCCAGCTTGTCGCAGCTTGCATCTGGAAGAAATCCTGTTCCGTTCGGGATTGTAGGTGGCCGAGGCCAGGTGCCCGGCAGAGGGAGTTGGGCACAAAGGATGGCCTGTTTCCAGGGGTAAGTAACGTCAGCTGCCCAGGTGCCTGATGTCAGTTTGTAGGAGGCCTTTGGCCCTCCATGGGAAGCCAGGTTTCCTGCTTGTGGCAGCTTGCATCTGGAAGAAATGCTGTTCCGTTCGGAATTGTAGGTGGCCGGAGCAGGGTGCCCGGCAGAGGAAGTTGGGCACAAAGGATGGGCTGTTTCCAGGGGTAAGTAAAGTCAGCTGCCCAGGTGCCTGATGTCTGTTTATAGGAGGCCTTTGGCCCTCCATGGGAAGCCAGGTTTCCTGCTTGTGGCAGCTTGCATCTGGAAGAAATCCTGTTCCGTTCGGGATTGTAGGTGGCCGAAGCCTGGTGCCTGGCAGAGGGAGTTGGGCACAAAGGATGGCCTGTTTCCAGGGGTAAGTAAAGTCAGCTGCCCAGGTGCCTGATGTCAGTTTGTAGGAGGCCTTTGGCCCTCCAAGGGAAGACAGGCTTCCAGTTTGTGGCAGCTTGCATCTGGAAGAAATCCTGTTCCGTTCGGGATTGTAGGTGGCCGAGGCCAGGTGCCCGGCAGAGGGAGTTGGGCACAAATGATGGCCTGTTTCTTTAGGAAAGTAAAGTCAGCTGCCCAGGTGCCTGATGTCAGTTTGTAGGAGGCCTTTGGCCTTCCAAGTAAAGCCACATTTCCAGCTTGTGGCAGCTTGCATCTGGAAGAACTCCTGTTCCGTTCGGGATTGTAGGTGGCCAAAGCTGTGGGCCCGGCAGAGGGAGTTGGGCACAAAGGATGGCCTGTTTCCAGGGGTAAGTAAAGTCAGCTGCCCAGGTGCCTGATGTCAGTTAGTAGGAGGCCTTTGGCCCTCCAAGGGAAGCTTGTCTTCCTGTTCAAGGCAATTTGCATCTGGAAGAAATCCTGTTTCGTTCGGGATTGTAGGTGGCCGGAGCTGGGTGCCCAGCTGACGGAGTTAGGCACAAAGGATGGCCTGTTTCCAGGGGTAAGTAACGTCAGCTGCCCAGGTGCCTGATGTCAGTTTGTAGGAGGCCTTTGGCCCTCCAAGTGAAGCCGCGTTTCCAGCTTGTGGCAGCTTGCATCTGGAAGAACTCCGGTTCCGTTCGGGATTGTAGGTGGCCGAGGCCAGGTGCCCGGCAGAGGGAGTTGGGCACAAAGGATGTCCTTTTTCCAGGGATAAGTAAAGTCAGCTGCCCAGGTGCCTGATGTCAGTTTGTAGGAGGCCTTTGGCCCTCCAAGGGAAGCTCGTCTTCCTGTTTAAGGCAGCTTGCATCTGGAAGAAATCCTGTTCCGTTCGGGATTGTAGGTTGCCGGAGCAGGGTGCCCGGCAGAGGGTGTTGGGCACAAATGATGGCCTGTTTCCAGGGGTAAGTAAAGTCAGCTGCCCAGGTGCCTGATGTCAGTTTGTAGGAGGCCTTTGGCCCTCCAAGGGAAGCCTGTCTTCCAGATTGTGGCAGCTTGCATCTGGAAGAACTCCGGTTCCGTTCGGGATTGTAGGTGGCCAAGGCCATCTGCCCGGCAGAGGGAGTTTGGCACAAAGGATGTCCTGTTTCCAGGGGTAAGTAAAGTCATCCGCCCAGGTGCCTGATGTCAGTTTTTAGGAGGCCTTTGGCCCTCCATGGGTGTAAGAGACGGTCCGAAGATCCCTCATTTGCCTCACGACCATCGTCAAGGACAGAGACTGAAACCCCTAAAAGGGACTTTAAAATCTCAATACAGGAGTTCTGGCCTGGCTGAGGTGGGATGTTGGCCAAGTGCTGCCTGCAGGTGTGTTTGATGGAAAACACCCAGCACCCATATCGGAACATCAGAATCTGAGCAGAAACAATGGGCAAGTCACGGTGAAGTGACTGTGCCTACTGACACTGCACCTGCTGACTTGTACTGGTTGACACTGTACCTGCTGACGACCGACTTGTTCTGGGTTCTCTAAATGAACACACTGCAATGATTTCCCCCACCTGTTTGGCCAACTGCCTGTCGCTTCGGAGAGGACTATAAAAACCCTGGAGACCCCCGCTCACTTTTGAGATCTCCCCACTGGAGAAGACCGCGTCTATAGGCATCTTCAAAAGCCTCGAGGACTCGACCCTCCATGTTGGTAGCTATAATCCCCTTCCCCTCTTTTCTGTTTTTCTAACTATTCTCTTTTTCTCTCCCCACTATCGCATTTGTTGGCACTAAATAAAGGTGCATTTGTGATTGAGTAAAACTGAGTTTGTCCCCCGCTGTGTCTTTTGTGCTCTGAGATCCCTAAAACGAACCATCACGAACCCCGCTTGTGTGAGCGGATCGTGACATTAAATTGGCGTCACGGACAGGATCTTGATGGACAGAGGGGTTGCGGGTTTCATATAGTTTGTAACAGGGGAAGGACCCTCGTCTCAGCCGCACCTAGCACGCCACTTCGGTGAGCGCTGTTAGAAAGCAAGGGGGGCGAGGGAAAATTCCCGCAAACTGTATACACCCAGGCGTATAGCACTCCCTGTCATCAGGATTTCACAAAAGGATCTCATTGTGCAAAAGATGGGACTGTAGTTAGGTTTTGTTTTTGTGTTTTGGGCTGCTTGGTGTAGTTGAGGAGACAACCATTTGTAACTAAGGTGAACCTCCCAGGCAGTTTTGGTCTCCTCGCCCATTCCAGGGAAGCGAAGGGAAACACAGTTTTAGCTGTGCCTTTGGTGTAACTTTAAGCGTACCTCCCTGAGAGTGGTTTTGGTCCCTTCACAAAATGAGTGAAAAACATAAGAATGCATTTTATGCTTTGTTAGCTAAACATAGTGCTAGACCTTCTCCAGACGGAGAAAGGTGGGCACAGAATAATTGGTTTAACTTTGAAAACATTGTAGATAGAATATATTCTTTACAACATGATGCTAGATACAAACTGGGCAGAAATAAAACCATTCTTTGCTCAGTTTTGGGGGCCTGCCTTTCGGCAGCCATAGAGACCCGTTCTGAGCGGGTAAGTGAAGAAAAAGCAGTAATAGAATCCCTGCAAAATTTGGTAGAAGCTTTGCAAAAACAATTAGAACAGGAAAGAAATCAGAATTATTTGCTGCAGATTTCCCTTGCAGAAGGGCGAAGTAAAAACTTAAAATCTGCAGATTCATCCACAGAAATAGAAGGAAAGGAGACATACAACATTAAACAAATATACCCTCAGAAAGAATTAGTACACATACAAAATTGTGGGGAACACTGTTGCTCCAACTTGAGACCTCTCATTAAAACAGAATATAATTATATAAATGAAGAGGATCATGATCCCCACATAACCACCAAAGAAATACCATACACAGCCACTGAATTAGCTAAATTAAAGAAAGAATACTCCCGCCTCCCTAGTGAATCAGAGACGGAGTATGTTTTTAGAGTTTCCCTCACAGGGGGCGACCAAATTAAATTAAGTGAACAAGAAGCAAGTGGCTACTGGGGACATGGAGTTTTCTTAACAACAGGAAATATGCGTGCTCCATGGTCCCTGACACAGCGTGCAGCCTACTGGGCAGGGGGGTTAAACCCCCTTGAGAGGGGTGACCCTCTGGCAATAGTCGGCACCTCAGACCAACTCCTAGAAAACATACACAAAGCTGCATGCTTGCAAATGATACATGAGAGAAAATTAATCTCTGGCTATGAGTCACCAATGCAACAGCCTGTCAAACCTGAGATTATGACCCCTTTAATTCGAGGTCTGCCAGAGTCTCTTAAACCAACAGCAATTCTTCTTCAAAAAACAATAGCATCTATCACTCCGGTAGATAGACTTGAAAGATTTCTTGGCCATACAAGAGATCAAACTGGTTCCACTGACTCCTCACCTTTCACAACTCCTAGTACACAATCTAACAGCAGTCATAAACTTTGGACATGGAGTGAGGTAGCAGAGGAGTTAATAAGTTACAGTAGAAAATATGGACCAGTGAAATACTCAGAAGACAAACCAGAAAAACCCAGAGGAGTCAGGCACATTGCTTCTCCTAATGGAAAACCAGAAAAAGGAAAACAGATTTCCAACCGGCAGCAGCTGTGGTTGCTAGGGCTGAAAAGGGGAGTTCCACGAGAAGTAATGGATAAATTGCCGTATGATAAATTGGCTAAAATAATTTCCAATTGGCCCTGTCCCAAACCTATTGTGTTGGAATCATCCAACCAACAACCCAGTGCACCTCCCCTTCCACAAGCCTTGGGCAACCAGCCACAACATTCCCCAACACAGGTTTTAAGCAATGAGACACAGTATGCTCTCTCCCCACTTCAGGGAAGTGAAGCACACCAACCTCCTTTAAACTAGAAACTCCGTTTCTTGATAGTGAGCGAAGAAACGGAGACTGGATGTTTTTGAGGAAGCTCACAAAGGACCCAAGAACAGGGGACATATTGATTACAGCAATAGTTGGCCCCAAACAAATATTAATAACTTTTGTTGTAGACACAGGGGCCCAAATCAGTGCATTGAAAATCACACACGCTCAAAAGTGTGGAGTTGTTCCCAGCAAAAAACGATGTTGTGTTTTAAATGCCCTAGGAACTACAGAGTCTATGAGTATCGCTCTAGTAAAGCTCACACTGCCCGGAGAAGACAACCCAATAGCTGTCCAAATGGTCATTGGAAACATTCCTGACAGTTTGTTAGGGATGGATATACTTGCTGGGAGACAATGGGAAGACTCCGAAGGCTTTCTCTGGTCTTTCGGAGCTCCCAGCCTTAACATCAGGCTGCTACAAACAGCTCCTTCCCTACCGTTCAGCAAAATCACTTCTGTGAAACAATATCCTCTACCCTCTGGTGCTAAAGATGGCATCAAGCCAGTCATTCAGGAACTGAAAGATCAAGGAGTAATTGTTAACACTCACAGCCCTTTTAACTCACCAATCTGGCCAGTTAAAAAACCCAATGGAAAGTGGAGACTGACAGTTGATTACAGACGGCTTAATGCCAACACAGACCCTCTCACAGCAGCGGTCCCAAATATAGCTGAATTAATAATATCAATTCAGGAAAAAGCTCACTCTATTATGGCAACAATAGATGTTAAAGACATGTTTTTCATGATACCCATACAACAAGAAGATATGGACCGTTTTGCCTTTACATGGGAGGGACAGCAATATACCTTCACACGTCTACCCCAAGGGTACCGACACTCTCCCACTTTAGCCCACCATGCTTTAGCCCAAGAATTAGAAGAACTATCTAAACCTGACACTGTAGCTGTTTACCAATACATAGATGATATCTTAGTGGGAGGAGAAGAAAAAGAAGTAGTGGAGGGTGTTCAACAGAAAATAATTTCCCACTTAGAGAGCCTTGGTCTGCAGATCCCCTCAGAAAAAATACAAAAACCTTCTCAAGAAGTGAAATTTTTAGGAATCTGGTGGAAAGGAGGTATGACATGCATCCCACCAGACACCCTAACTTCTTTAGATCAAATCAAGATGCCCGAATCTAGAAAAGAACTCCAACAAGCTTTAGGACTATTGGTATTTTGGAGAAAACACATTCCAGATTTTTCAATTATTGCTAGACCTCTTTATGATTTATTGAGAAAGGGAGTAAAATGGGACTGGAGCCCTTCTCAGGAAGAAGCATTACAATTGTTGATTTTTGAAGCCACAGCTCACCAGGCCCTAGGCCCTATCCACCCAGCAGATCCTTTTCAGGTAGAATGGGGATTTGCTACCTCAGGGTTGTCAGTACATATATGGCAAAGGGGTCCTGAAGGCCCAATCAGACCTGTTAGCTTCTACTCCCGTGGCTTTAAAGATGCTGAAAAAAGATATACAACTTGGGAGAAAGGCTTATTTGTTGTTACCCAAGCTCTCATAGAAGTAGAAAAAATCACAAGAAAACAACCAATTGTGTTGAGAGGTCCCTTTAAAGTAATTAAAATAGTGATCACAGGGACTCCACCTCCTGAAGGGATAGCACAACGAGCCTCAGTAAGGAAATGGTATGCACAAATAGAGCATTATAATAACATCTTTTCAATTACTGAAGGCGCTGTGAAAAATTTACCAATACAAGACACAGAGAATCTGAATAGCAGCCAAGACAAACCTGCCTCAGTTATTAAAATAGCCCCTCCCTTCTCCCCTGAGCAAACAGCATATTCATGGTTTACTGATGCCTCAGCTAAGCGTGAAGGAAAAGTGTGGAAATACAGAGCTGTAGCTTTGCACACTTCTTCTGGAGAGCGGATCATTACAGAAGGGGAAGGCAGTGCCCAAATTGGGGAACTTATAGCTGTTTGGAGTGTTTTCCAGAGGGAGGCACAAAACACCTCTCTTGTCTGTATTTACACTGACTCCTATGCTGTATATAAGGGCTGCACTGAATGGCTGCCTTTCTGGCAACAAAATGATTGGGAAGTTAACAGAATTCCAGTGTGGCAGAAAGAAAAGTGGCAAGAAATTTTACAAATTGCAAGTCAAGGGAATTTTGCTGTAGGGTGGGTAGCCTCTCACCAGACAGATGATAATCCAGCAGGAGAATGGAACAACAGAGCTGATGAATTAGCAAAACTAAGTCCTCTGAAAAAGGATGAAATCACTGAAGATTGGGAGCACTTATTAGAATGGCTGCATGTAAAACGACAACACACAGGTACAAAAGATTTATACAAGGAAGCTCATGCCCGGGGTTGGCCCGTTACCAGAGAAATGTGTAACACCTGCATTTCAGCCTGTGAGCAGTGTCGCAAACGGCTAGAAAGACATCCTTTAGAGGATGACCCACTACACTTGAGGACAGGTAAAGGCTTATGGGATGCATGGCAGGTAGATTACATAGGTCCCTTTAAGCAATCAGGAGGTAAACATTTTGTGTTAGTGGGGGTTGAGATTACATCTGGATTAGTTCAAGCCGAGGCATTTAAAAGGGCTACAGGGGAAAACACTGTTAAAGCATTGCAGATATGGTTCGGGACTTTCCCAAAACCACAGGAAATTCAATCCGATAATGGGTCACACTTTACTGCTAAAGTAGTACAGGAATGGGCAAAAGGTGAAGGGATAAAATGGACCTTTCACACTCCCTATTACCCTCAAGCTAATGGAATTGTAGAAAGGACTAACGGTCTTTTAAAACGACTTCTGAAACCACAAGAGGGAGGCTGGGATGGCCGGTTGCATAAAGCTGTGCAGAGTGTAAATGAAAGATGGGGGGTGAATGGGTGCCCAAAAATTACTGCTTTTTGCCCAAATCCTCTGAGCTTAGTCTCCTCACAAAGAGGACCAAATGATCCCGAAAATCCAGTTCATTACCCGGGGCAACCTGTTTTGGTAGACCTCCCTACGGTGGGAGAAGTACCACTTGTGTTGAAAACTTCTCTGAATAAAGTTGCGTGGATAGCATCTGATGCCTTAGGAAAAGAACATCGGATAAATACCCGCTGGATAATTCCATCATTTTAATGTTCTGCCCTTAGGTGGCAGATCTTTTTTTTTCTGTGTTTTGCTATTGCAGGAGAACTCCGAGGGGACACTTCAAGTGACATGAAAACAAAATAACCATGTTAACATTATTAATACTTCTCTGCATCCTGCCACACTCCCATGGCCAGGAGCCAGCTGAGTGGCCGCGGTCTGAAGCCACTGTTAGATATACCAGTACTCAAGAACCACATCCCAGAAGTCGTCACCTAAACCTGGCAACCTCAGGGTATCATGGTGGTCCACGTGAGTGGGGATGGGATAAGAATGAGCAGATTACAACTCTAAATGGTATAGTTGGTGAACCAATTAAGGCAACATGCAAAAAAGCAGGATCTTCTCAAGAGAAAGCTGCCTCCATTACAATAACGGGAAACCTTTTGGAACCAGACATAACAAGCAGTTTGCACCCTAACATCACAGCAGAACTTTGTCCCACTGAAAAGTGGAAATGCAAAAAGCATGCCCCCTTTGTATTGTGTTGTCGCCAGAAAAATATTGGAAATTATACACTAAGCCCTAACACTAACAACGCTAAAATTACAAAGCTGTGTAAAAATGAACCTATTGACTGTGGTCATAACTTTACCTTAACCAAATCATCCTATGTGATATGCAGTTGGCGAAATGACTCGGCAGGTCAGTCAGGTTCGAAAAGCTTGGTTTACACGTTTAAAATCAATGCCGTGGCAAGACCTATGCTGACAGTAGTGATCGTACAACCTGGTGTGCAAACTCCCCTAGTGCTAAATAGCAAAAATCATGTTTTTCCTCCCTTTATGGTAACACAAGGTAATGATATAGCAATTCGATGTGAATTAATTGTTGGATCCCTTATTGAACCCATACACAGCTTTGTCATAGGACCGCACGACCGTGCTTTACACTGTGAGACTCAAAATCAAAATTGTTGGTTGAATTTGACTAATGTGCAATCTTCCCACAAAGTGGTATGTGGTGAAAACCATACTAAGTACTGGGGAAAACTTGATGTTAATGTGGTAAAGCCTACACCGCCCACTACCCAACCACCGGTTATGCTAAGGCCACAGATTTTTCAAATTGGACCATATATAATCAGGAGAATTGGCCAACAACAAATATTGTTTAATCCTGAGTGGTCCCTCAAAAAGGTCAAATTACTGATGCAGAATAACGTTTCAGAAATTCAGCCAAGCTGTTCACCCTTTTTGCAAACTTCTTTTCAGGGATGGAATACCTGGCTGCGGAAACGGAACCCTTCTAAGAAAAGAATGGCAAGAGATATAACCGGTGTTTTGGGGACAGGATTGGGAATCCTAAATAGCATTGATTCTGAAGTATTATTGAATAAGTTAGTTACCACCACGACGGATCTGACAAAATTACAACAACCCCTGCAGTCCTCTTTGTCTGCCTTAGGGACACATCAGTGGTTATTATCAAACATATTACCAAATTGGGAAAAGATAAATGTGAATGATCACAAATTGATAATTGATACACTTGGTGCCACACAAAGCAATGTCTCTTTGGCTCTTAGCTGCATCCAGGCACAGTTATGGATGCAAACAGTTGTTGCCTCAATCATAAGGGAAGGAGAAGAAGGCACTTTTCCTACTGAAATTCGGAAAATAATTTGGGATAATGCAAATGATTTTGAAAAGGAATTCCAATCCTGGTGGAAACTAGTAAACTTTACCTATAACCCCAATACTAACACAGTTACAGCTTTTGTGTTAACCATATGTAATGCCTCTGTACACTCGATATTTCCTATCATTGCATTAGGACTGAATCATGATGGAACTATTCTCTATCCTTTTGAGCACAGAGAATGGGCCCGTCAAAATGGCGAGAGATGGCAAACTGTCAATTTAGACTCATGTATTGTTCGGGAACAGCAAGGTTTCATCTGTGAAAGTAATGCAATCATAGCTCAAGACATTTGTTTAGACACAGAGCAAAATATTTGTCATTTTGAAGTACACCCTAACGAAACTCCTAAAACAGTGCTTGTGTATATAGGCAATGGATGTGCTTGTATAAGGACTGCTTGTGATGTAGTGTTTGTAGGAGAAATAGTAGTGAATCCTAAAAATCACTCAAATTTTTGTGTTTGCAATTTTACCACAATTACAGGGTGTGACTTTTCTTACTCAGCCCCAGTTACATCCTATCACCTTTTACAAGCAAATTTTACCCTGTTTCACCAAAAAACATCTGCCCCCATTGGAATGAATCTGACTTTAATCAAGCAATTGTTGCTTCACGAAGACTTAGTAGGGATTTTAAAAAGGGTTAAGAAAAATGGACAAAAAACTTTGGTGACAGTCCATCATGATGTGAAAGAAATACATCATGTTTTAGAAAGGATCAAAAAGGATGCTGAATACAGGTGGTGGGATACCCTTTTTGGGTGGTCACCTACGGCTACAGGTATCCTGAACAAAGTGTGTCATCCCATTGTTGTTCTTTTGATTCTGGTTTTGATTGGTTTTGTCTTATCAGTCATTTTATACATCCTAAATTGGAAAATGATGAAGAAGTTGACACACTTGGCATCTATAATGGAAGCACACAGTTTAATCAATACCCCTTTTGCAAAAGACACCCCCAAAGTTATTGACACGAGACGTACTACCCCAACAGTAAAAATTAGGCCTCCAACAGCAGATTAATTTGAAAATGTTAATGGCTTGTTTTGATTATTGTTATTTGTTTTAACTATGTTATATTGTAATCAAAATTAAGCTGTTGTTTGTAAATTGTTATAACTTTAAGAAATTTGATGATTTGTTCTGATTATTTTGATGAAATTGTTTTAATCAATATTGATTGATTTTGTTTTGTTTTTATTTCCTTTTCCTATTTCTCTCTCTCTCTCTCTCTCCCCCTCTCTCTCTCTTTCACACACACCCTCTACTGCCTCTGTTTTTCCGGGATATGCTACTGACATGGACGAGTCCTGAAGACTTCGCAAGACTACGGAACCCTGCAGAAGGAGCTCTCTTGACGACAATCGTGAGTCACGGGGTGGTGTAAGAGACGGTCCGAAGATCCCTCATTTGCCTCACGACCATCGTCAAGGACAGAGACTGAAACCCCTAAAAGGGACTTTAAAATCTCAATACAGGAGTTCTGGCCTGGCTGAGGTGGGATGTTGGCCAAGTGCTGCCTGCAGGTGTGTTTGATGGAAAACACCCAGCACCCATATCGGAACATCAGAATCTGAGCAGAAACAATGGGCAAGTCACGGTGAAGTGACTGTGCCTACTGACACTGCACCTGCTGACTTGTACTGGTTGACACTGTACCTGCTGACGACCGACTTGTTCTGGGTTCTCTAAATGAACACACTGCAATGATTTCCCCCACCTGTTTGGCCAACTGCCTGTCGCTTCGGAGAGGACTATAAAAACCCTGGAGACCCCCGCTCACTTTTGAGATCTCCCCACTGGAGAAGACCGCGTCTATAGGCATCTTCAAAAGCCTCGAGGACTCGACCCTCCATGTTGGTAGCTATAATCCCCTTCCCCTCTTTTCTGTTTTTCTAACTATTCTCTTTTTCTCTCCACACTATCGCATTTGTTGGCACTAAATAAAGGTGCATTTGTGATTGAGTAAAACTGAGTTTGTCCCCCGCTGTGTCTTTTGTGCTCTGAGATCCCTAAAACGAACCATCACGAACCCCGCTTGTGTGAGCGGATAGTAACAATGGGAAGCCAGGCTTCCTGCTTGTGGCAGCTTGCATCTGGAAGAAATCGTGTTCCGTTCGGGATTGTAGGTGGCCGGAGCTGGGTGCCCGGATGAGGGAGTTGGACACAAAGGCTGGGCTGTTTCCAGGGGTAAGTAAAGTCAGCTGCCCAGGTGCCTGATGTCAGTTTGCAGGTGGCTATTGGTCCTCCATGGAAAGCCAGGCTTCCAGCTTGTGGCAGCTTGCATCGGGAAGTAATACTGATCTGTTCGAGATTGCAGGTGGCCGAGGCCTGGTGCCCGGCAGAGGGAGTTGGGCACAAAGGATGGCCTGTTTATAGGGGTAAGTAAAGTCAGCTGCCCAGGTGCCTGATGCCAGTTTGTAGGAGGCCTTTGGTCCTCCATGGGAAACCAGTCTTCCAGCTTGTGGCAGCTTGCATCTGGAAGAAATCCTGTTCCGTTCGGGATTGTAGGTGGCCGAAGCCTGGTGCCTGGCAGAGGGAGTTGGGCACAAAGGATGGCCTGTTTCCAGGGGTAAGTAAAGTCAGCTGCCCAGGTGCCTGATGTCAGTTTGTAGGAGGCCTTTGGCCCTCCAAGGGAAGACAGGCTTCCAGTTTGTGGCAGCTTGCATCTGGAAGAAATCCTGTTCCGTTCGGGATTGTAGGTGGCCGAGGCCAGGTGCCCGGCAGAGGGAGTTGGGCACAAATGATGGCCTGTTTCTTTAGGAAAGTAAAGTCAGCTGCCCAGGTGCCTGATGTCAGTTTGTAGGAGGCCTTTGGCCTTCCAAGTAAAGCCACATTTCCAGCTTGTGGCAGCTTGCATCTGGAAGAACTCCTGTTCCGTTCGGGATTGTAGATGGCCAAAGCTGTGAGCCCGGCAGAGGGAGTTGGGCACAACGGATGGCCTGTTTCCAGGGGTAAGTAAAGTCAGCTGCCCAGGTGCCTGATGTCAGTTAGTAGGAGGCCTTCGGCCCTCCAAGGGAAGCTTGTCTTCCTGTTCAAGGCAGTTTGCATCTGGAAGAAATCCTGTTTCGTTCGGGATTGTAGGTGGCCGGAGCTGGGTGCCCAGCTGACGGAGTTAGGCACAAAGGATGGCCTGTTTCCAGGGGTAAGTAAAGTCAGCTGCCCAGGTGCCTGATGTCAGTTTGTAGGAGGCCTTTGGCCCTCCAAGGGAAGCTAGTCTTCCAGCTTGTGGCAGCATGCATCTGGAAGAAATGCTGTTTCGTTCGGGATTGTAGGTGGCCGAGGCCAGGTGCCCGGCAGAGGAAGTTGGGCACAAAGGATGTCCTGTTTAGAGGGGTAAGTAAAGTCAGCTGCCCACGTGCCTGATGTCAGTTTGTAGGAGGCCTTTGGCCCTCCATGGGAAGCCAGGCTTCCAGGTTGTGGCAGCTTGCATCTGGAAGAAATCCTGTTCCGTTCAGGATTGTAGGTGGCCGAGGCCTGGTGCCCGGCAGAGGGAGTTGGGCACAAAGGATGGCCTGTTTCCAGGGGTAAGTAAAGTCAGCTGCCCAGGTGCCTGATGTCAGTTTGTAGGAGGCCTTTGGCCCTCCAAGGGAAGCTTGTCTTCCAGTTTGTGGCAGCTTGCATCTGGAAGAAATCCTGTTCCGTTCGGGATTGTAGGTGGCCGAGGCCAGGTGCCCGGCAGAGGGAGTTGGGCACAAAGGATGGGCTGTTTCCAAACGTAAGTAAAGTCAGCTGCCCAGGTGCCTGATGTCAGTTTGTAGGAGGCCTTTGGCCCTCCATGGGAAGCCAGGTTTACTGCTTGTGGCAGCTTGCATCTGGAAGAAATCCTGTTCCGTTCGGGATTGTAGGTGGCCGAGGCCAGGTGCCCGGCAGAGGGAGTTGGGCACAAATGATGGCTGGTTTCCAGGGGTAAGAAGGTCAGCTGCCCAGGTGCCTGATATCAGTTTGTAGGAGGCCTTTGGCCCTCCAAGTGATGACAGGCTTCCAGTTTGTGGCAGCTTGCATCTGGAAGAAATCCTGTTCCGTTCAGGATTGTAGGTGGCCGAGGCCTGGTGCCCGGCAGAGGGAGTTGGGCACAAAGGATGGCCTGTTTCCAGGGGTAAGTAAAGTCAGCAGCCCAGGTGCCTGATGTCAGTTTGTAGGAGGCCTTTGGCCCTCCAAGGGAAGCTAGTCTTCCAGCTTGTGGCAGCTTCCATCTGGAAGAACTTCGGTTCCGTTCGGGATTGTAGGTGGCCGAGGCCATCTGCCCGGCAGAGGGAGTTGGGCACAAAGGATGTCTTGTTTCCAGGGGTAAGTAAAGTCATCCGCCCAGGTGCCTGATGTCAGTTTTTAGGAGGCCTTTGGCCCTCCATGGGTGTAAGAGACGGTCCGAAGATCCCTCATTTGCCTCACGACCATCGTCAAGGACAGAGACTGAAACCCCTAAAAGGGACTTTAAAATCTCAATACAGGAGTTCTGGCCTGGCTGAGGTGGGATGTTGGCCAAGTGCTGCCTGCAGGTGTGTTTGATGGAAAACACCCAGCACCCATATCGGAACATCAGAATCTGAGCAGAAACAATGGGCAAGTCACGGTGAAGTGACTGTGCCTACTGACACTGCACCTGCTGACTTGTACTGGTTGACACTGTACCTGCTGACGACCGACTTGTTCTGGGTTCTCTAAATGAACACACTGCAATGATTTCCCCCACCTGTTTGGCCAACTGCCTGTCGCTTCGGAGAGGACTATAAAAACCCTGGAGACCCCCGCTCACTTTTGAGATCTCCCCACTGGAGAAGACCGCGTCTATAGGCATCTTCAAAAGCCTCGAGGACTCGACCCTCCATGTTGGTAGCTATAATCCCCTTCCCCTCTTTTCTGTTTTTCTAACTATTCTCTTTTTCTCTCCACACTATCGCATTTGTTGGCACTAAATAAAGGTGCATTTGTGATTGAGTAAAACTGAGTTTGTCCCCCGCTGTGTCTTTTGTGCTCTGAGATCCCTAAAACGAACCATCACGAACCCCGCTTGTGTGAGCGGATAGTAACAATGGGAAGCCAGGCTTCCTGCTTGTGGCAGCTTGCATCTGGAAGAAATCGTGTTCCGTTCGGGATTGTAGGTGGCCGGAGCTGGGTGCCCGGATGAGGGAGTTGGACACAAAGGCTGGGCTGTTTCCAGGGGTAAGTAAAGTCAGCTGCCCAGGTGCCTGATGTCAGTTTGCAGGTGGCTATTGGTCCTCCATGGAAAGCCAGGCTTCCAGCTTGTGGCAGCTTGCATCGGGAAGTAATACTGATCTGTTCGAGATTGCAGGTGGCCGAGGCCTGGTGCCCGGCAGAGGGAGTTGGGCACAAAGGATGGCCTGTTTATAGGGGTAAGTAAAGTCAGCTGCCCAGGTGCCTGATGCCAGTTTGTAGGAGGCCTTTGGTCCTCCATGGGAAACCAGTCTTCCAGCTTGTGGCAGCTTGCATCTGGAAGAAATCCTGTTCCGTTCGGGATTGTAGGTGGCCGAAGCCTGGTGCCTGGCAGAGGGAGTTGGGCACAAAGGATGGCCTGTTTCCAGGGGTAAGTAAAGTCAGCTGCCCAGGTGCCTGATGTCAGTTTGTAGGAGGCCTTTGGCCCTCCAAGGGAAGACAGGCTTCCAGTTTGTGGCAGCTTGCATCTGGAAGAAATCCTGTTCCGTTCGGGATTGTAGGTGGCCGAGGCCAGGTGCCCGGCAGAGGGAGTTGGGCACAAATGATGGCCTGTTTCTTTAGGAAAGTAAAGTCAGCTGCCCAGGTGCCTGATGTCAGTTTGTAGGAGGCCTTTGGCCTTCCAAGTAAAGCCACATTTCCAGCTTGTGGCAGCTTGCATCTGGAAGAACTCCTGTTCCGTTCGGGATTGTAGATGGCCAAAGCTGTGAGCCCGGCAGAGGGAGTTGGGCACAACGGATGGCCTGTTTCCAGGGGTAAGTAAAGTCAGCTGCCCAGGTGCCTGATGTCAGTTAGTAGGAGGCCTTCGGCCCTCCAAGGGAAGCTTGTCTTCCTGTTCAAGGCAGTTTGCATCTGGAAGAAATCCTGTTTCGTTCGGGATTGTAGGTGGCCGGAGCTGGGTGCCCAGCTGACGGAGTTAGGCACAAAGGATGGCCTGTTTCCAGGGGTAAGTAAAGTCAGCTGCCCAGGTGCCTGATGTCAGTTTGTAGGAGGCCTTTGGCCCTCCAAGGGAAGCTAGTCTTCCAGCTTGTGGCAGCATGCATCTGGAAGAAATGCTGTTTCGTTCGGGATTGTAGGTGGCCGAGGCCAGGTGCCCGGCAGAGGAAGTTGGGCACAAAGGATGTCCTGTTTAGAGGGGTAAGTAAAGTCAGCTGCCCACGTGCCTGATGTCAGTTTGTAGGAGGCCTTTGGCCCTCCATGGGAAGCCAGGCTTCCAGGTTGTGGCAGCTTGCATCTGGAAGAAATCCTGTTCCGTTCAGGATTGTAGGTGGCCGAGGCCTGGTGCCCGGCAGAGGGAGTTGGGCACAAAGGATGGCCTGTTTCCAGGGGTAAGTAAAGTCAGCTGCCCAGGTGCCTGATGTCAGTTTGTAGGAGGCCTTTGGCCCTCCAAGGGAAGCTTGTCTTCCAGTTTGTGGCAGCTTGCATCTGGAAGAAATCCTGTTCCGTTCGGGATTGTAGGTGGCCGAGGCCAGGTGCCCGGCAGAGGGAGTTGGGCACAAAGGATGGGCTGTTTCCAAACGTAAGTAAAGTCAGCTGCCCAGGTGCCTGATGTCAGTTTGTAGGAGGCCTTTGGCCCTCCATGGGAAGCCAGGTTTACTGCTTGTGGCAGCTTGCATCTGGAAGAAATCCTGTTCCGTTCGGGATTGTAGGTGGCCGAGGCCAGGTGCCCGGCAGAGGGAGTTGGGCACAAATGATGGCTGGTTTCCAGGGGTAAGAAGGTCAGCTGCCCAGGTGCCTGATATCAGTTTGTAGGAGGCCTTTGGCCCTCCAAGTGATGACAGGCTTCCAGTTTGTGGCAGCTTGCATCTGGAAGAAATCCTGTTCCGTTCAGGATTGTAGGTGGCCGAGGCCTGGTGCCCGGCAGAGGGAGTTGGGCACAAAGGATGGCCTGTTTCCAGGGGTAAGTAAAGTCAGCAGCCCAGGTGCCTGATGTCAGTTTGTAGGAGGCCTTTGGCCCTCCAAGGGAAGCTAGTCTTCCAGCTTGTGGCAGCTTCCATCTGGAAGAACTTCGGTTCCGTTCGGGATTGTAGGTGGCCGAGGCCATCTGCCCGGCAGAGGGAGTTGGGCACAAAGGATGTCTTGTTTCCAGGGGTAAGTAAAGTCATCTGCCCAGGGGCCTGATGTCAGTTTTTAGGAGGCCTTTGGCCCTCCATGGGAAGCCAGGCTTCCTGCTTGTGGCAGTTTGCATCTGGAAGAAATCGTGTTCCGTTCGGGATTGTAGGGGGCCGGAGCTGGGTGCCCGGATGAGGGAGTTGGACACAAAGGATGGGCTGTTTCCAGGGGTAAGTAAAGTCAGCTGCCCAGGTGCCTGATGTCAGTTTGCAGGTGGCTATTGGTCCTCCATGGAAAGCCAGGCTTCCAGCTTGTGGCAGCTTGCATCGGGAAGTAATACTGATCTGTTCGGGATTGCAGGTGGCCGAGGCCTGGTGCCCGGCAGAGGGAGTTGGGCACAAAGGATGGCCTGTTTCCAGGGGTAAGTAAAGTCAGCTGCCCAGGTGCCTGATGTCAGTTTGTAGGAGGCCTTTGGCCCTCCAAGGGAAGCTTGTCTTCCAGTTTGTGGCAGCTTGCATCTGGAAGCAATCCTGTTCCGTTCGGGATTGTAGGTGGGCGAGACCTGGTGCCCGGCAGAGGGAGATGGGCACAAAGGATGAGCTGTTTCCAGGGGTAAGTAAAGTCAGCTGCCCAGGTGCCTGATGTCAGTTTGTAGGAGGCCTTTGGTCCTCCATGGGAAACCAGTATTCCAGCTTGTCGCAGCTTGCATCTGGAAGAAATCCTGTTCCGTTCGGGATTGTAGGTGGCCGAGGCCAGGTGCCCGGCAGAGGGAGTTGGGCACAAAGGGTGGCCTGTTTCCAGGGGTAAGTAAAGTCAGCTGCCCAGGTGCCTGATGTCAGTTTGTAGGAGGCCTTTGGCCCTCCAAGTGAAGCCGCGTTTCCAGCTTGTGGCAGCTTGCATCTGGAAGAACTCCAGTTCCGTTTGGGATTGTAGGTGGCCGAGGCCAGGTGCCCGGCAGAGGGAGTTGGGCACAAAGGATGTCCTTTTTCCAGGGATAAGTAAAGTCAGCTGCCCAGGTGCCTGATGTCAGTTTGTAGGAGGCCTTTGGTCCTCCAAGGGAAGCTCGTCTTCCTGTTTAAGGCAGCTTGCATCTGGAAGAAATCCTGTTCCGTTCGGGATTGTAGGTTGCCGGAGCAGGGTGCCCGGCAGAGGGTGTTGGGCACAAATGATGGCCTGTTTCCAGGGGTAAGTAAAGTCAGCTGCCCAGGTGCCATATGTCAGTTTTTAGGAGGCCTTTGGCCCTCCATGGGAAGCCAGGCTTCCTGCTTGTGGCAGCTTGCATCTGGAAGAAATCCTGTTCCGTTCGGGATTGTAGGTGGCCGAGGCCAGGTGCCCGGCAGAGGGAGTTGGGCACAAAGGATGGGCTGTTTCCAAAGGTAAGTAAAGTCAGCTGCCCAGGTGCCTGATGTCAGTTTGTAGGAGGCCTTTGGCCCTCCATGGGAAGCCAGGTTTACTGCTTGTGGCAGCTTGCATCTGGAAGAAATCCTGTTCCGTTCGGGATTGTAGGTGGCCGAGGCCAGGTGCCCGGCAGAGGGAGTTGGGCACAAATGATGGCTGGTTTCCAGGGGTAAGAAGGTCAGCTGCCCAGGTGCCTGATATCAGTTTGTAGGAGGCCTTTGGCCCTCCAAGTGATGACAGGCTTCCAGTTTGTGGCAGCTTGCATCTGGAAGAAATCCTGTTCCGTTCAGGATTGTAGGTGGCCGAGGCCTGGTGCCCGGCAGAGGGAGTTGGGCACAAAGGATGGCCTGTTTCCAGGGGTAAGTAAAGTCAGCAGCCCAGGTGCCTGATGTCAGTTTGTAGGAGGCCTTTGGCCCTCCAAGGGAAGCTAGTCTTCCAGCTTGTGGCAGCTTCCATCTGGAAGAACTTCGGTTCCGTTCGGGATTGTAGGTGGCCGAGGCCATCTGCCCGGCAGAGGGAGTTGGGCACAAAGGATGTCTTGTTTCCAGGGGTAAGTAAAGTCATCTGCCCAGGGGCCTGATGTCAGTTTTTAGGAGGCCTTTGGCCCTCCATGGGAAGCCAGGCTTCCTGCTTGTGGCAGTTTGCATCTGGAAGAAATCGTGTTCCGTTCGGGATTGTAGGGGGCCGGAGCTGGGTGCCCGGATGAGGGAGTTGGACACAAAGGATGGGCTGTTTCCAGGGGTAAGTAAAGTCAGCTGCCCAGGTGCCTGATGTCAGTTTGCAGGTGGCTATTGGTCCTCCATGGAAAGCCAGGCTTCCAGCTTGTGGCAGCTTGCATCGGGAAGTAATACTGATCTGTTCGGGATTGCAGGTGGCCGAGGCCTGGTGCCCGGCAGAGGGAGTTGGGCACAAAGGATGGCCTGTTTCCAGGGGTAAGTAAAGTCAGCTGCCCAGGTGCCTGATGTCAGTTTGTAGGAGGCCTTTGGCCCTCCAAGGGAAGCTTGTCTTCCAGTTTGTGGCAGCTTGCATCTGGAAGCAATCCTGTTCCGTTCGGGATTGTAGGTGGGCGAGACCTGGTGCCCGGCAGAGGGAGATGGGCACAAAGGATGAGCTGTTTCCAGGGGTAAGTAAAGTCAGCTGCCCAGGTGCCTGATGTCAGTTTGTAGGAGGCCTTTGGTCCTCCATGGGAAACCAGTATTCCAGCTTGTCGCAGCTTGCATCTGGAAGAAATCCTGTTCCGTTCGGGATTGTAGGTGGCCGAGGCCAGGTGCCCGGCAGAGGGAGTTGGGCACAAAGGGTGGCCTGTTTCCAGGGGTAAGTAAAGTCAGCTGCCCAGGTGCCTGATGTCAGTTTGTAGGAGGCCTTTGGCCCTCCAAGTGAAGCCGCGTTTCCAGCTTGTGGCAGCTTGCATCTGGAAGAACTCCAGTTCCGTTTGGGATTGTAGGTGGCCGAGGCCAGGTGCCCGGCAGAGGGAGTTGGGCACAAAGGATGTCCTTTTTCCAGGGATAAGTAAAGTCAGCTGCCCAGGTGCCTGATGTCAGTTTGTAGGAGGCCTTTGGTCCTCCAAGGGAAGCTCGTCTTCCTGTTTAAGGCAGCTTGCATCTGGAAGAAATCCTGTTCCGTTCGGGATTGTAGGTTGCCGGAGCAGGGTGCCCGGCAGAGGGTGTTGGGCACAAATGATGGCCTGTTTCCAGGGGTAAGTAAAGTCAGCTGCCCAGGTGCCATATGTCAGTTTTTAGGAGGCCTTTGGCCCTCCATGGGAAGCCAGGCTTCCTGCTTGTGGCAGCTTGCATCTGGAAGAAATCGTGTTCCGTTCGGGATTCTAGGTGGCCGGAGCTGGGTGCCCGGATGAGGGAGTTGGACACAAAGGATGGGCTGTTTCCAGGGGTAAGTAAAGTCAGCTGCCCAGGTGCCTGATGTCAGTTTGCAGGTGGCTATTGGTCCTCCATGGAAAGCCAGGCTTCTAGCTTGTGGCAGCTTGCATCGGGAAGTAATACTGATCTGTTCGGGATTGCAGGTGGCCGAGGCCTGGTGCCCGGCAGAGGGAGTTGGGCACAAAGGATGGCCTGTTTCCAGGGGTAAGTAAAGTCAGCTGCCCAGGTGCCTGATGTCAGTTTGTAGGAGGCCTTTGGCCCTCCAAGGGAAGCTTGTCTTCCAGTTTGTGGCAGCTTGCATCTGGAAGCAATCCTGTTGCGTTCGGGATTGTAGGTGGCCGAGGCCAGGTGCCCGGCAGAGGGAGTTGGGCACAAAGGATGGCCTGTTTCCAGGGGTAAGTAAAGTCAGCTGCCCAGGTGCCTGATGTCAGTTTGTAGGAGGCCTTTGGCCCTCCAAGTGAAGCCGCGTTTCCAGCTTGTGGCAGCTTGCATCTGGAAGAACTCCAGTTCCGTTTGGGATTGTAGGTGGCCGAGGCCAGGTGCCCGGCAGAGGGAGTTGGGCACAAAGGATGTCCTTTTTCCAGGGATAAGTAAAGTCAGCTGCCCAGGTGCCTGATGTCAGTTTGTAGGAGGCCTTTGGCCCTCCAAGGGAAGCTCGTCTTCCTGTTTAAGGCAGCTTGCATCTGGAAGAAATCCTGTTCTGTTCGGGATTGTAGGTTGCCGGAGCAGGGTGCCCGGCAGAGGGTGTTGGGCACAAAGGATGGCCTGTATCCAGGGGTAAGTAAAGTCAGCTGCCCAGGTGCCTGATGTCAGTTTGTAGGAGGCCTTTGGCCCTCCAAGTGAAGCCACGTTTCCAGCTTGTGGCAGCTTGCATCTGGAAGAACTCCTGTTCCGTTCGGGATTGTAGGTGGCCAAAGCTGTGGGCCCGGCAGAGGGAGTTGGGCACAAATGATGAGCTGTTTCAAGGGGTAAGTAAAATCAGCTGCCCAGGTGCCTGATGTCAGTTAGTAGGAGGCCTTTGGCCCTGCAAGGGAAGCTTGTCATCCTGTTCAAGGCAGTTTGCATCGGGAAGAAATCCTGTTCCGTTCGGGATTGTAGGTGGCCGGAGCTGGGTGCCCAGCTGAGGGAGTTAGGCACAAAGGATGGCCTGTTTCCAGGGGTAAGTAAAGTCAGCTGCCCAGGTGCCTGATGTCAGTTTGTAGGAGGCCTTTGGCCCTCCAAGGGAAGCTAGTCTTCCAGCTTGTGGCAGCTTGCATCTAGAAGAAAAGCTGTTTCGTTCGGGATTGTAGGTGGCCAAGGCCAGGTGCCCGGCAGAGGGAGTTGGGCACAAAGGATGTCCTGTTTAGAGGGGTAAGTAAAGTCAGCTGCCCACGTGCCTGATGTCAGTTTGTAGGAGGCCTTTGGCCCTCCATGGGAAGCCAGGATTCCTGCTTGTGGCAGCTTGCATCTGGAAGAAATCCTGTTCCGTTCAGGATTGTAGGTGGCCGAGGCCTGGTGACCGGCAGAGGGAGTTGGGCACAAAGGATGGGCTGTTTCCAGGAGTAAGTAAAGTCAGCTGCCCAGGTGCCTGATGTCAGTTTGTAGGAGGCCAATGGCCGTCCTAGGGAAGCCACGTTTCAGCATGTGGCAGCTTGCATCTGGAAGAACTCCGGTTCCGTTCGGGACTGTAGGTGGCCGAGGCCTGGTGCCCGGCAGAGGAAGTTGGGCACAAAGGGTGGCCTGTTTCCAGGGGTAAGTAAAGTCAGCTGCCCAGGTGCCTGATGTCAGTTTGTAGGAGGCCTTTGGCCCTTCAAGGGAAGCCAGGTTTCCAGTTTGTGGCAGCTTGCATCTGGAAGAAATCCTGTTCCGTTCGGGATTGTAGGTGGGCGAGGCCTGGTGCCCGGCAGAGGAAGTTGGGCACAAAGGATGGGCTGTTTCCAGGGGTAAGTAAAGTCAGCTGCCCAGGTGCCTGATGTCAGTTTGTAGGAGGCCTTTGGCCCTTCAAGGGAAGCCAGGTTTCCAGTTTGTGGCAGCTTGCATCTGGAAGAAATCCTGTTCCGTTCGGGATTGTAGGTGGGCGAGGCCTGGTGCCCGGCAGAGGGAGTTGGGCACAAAGGATGGGCTGTTTCCAGGGGTAAGTAAAGTCAGCTGCCCAGGTGCCTGATGTCAGTTTGTAGGAGGCCTTTGGCCCTCCAAGGGAAGCTTGTCTTCCAGTTTGTGGCAGCTTGCATCTGGAAGAAATCCTGTTCCGTTCGGGATTGTAGGTGGGCAAGGCCTGGTGCTTGGCAGAGGGAGTTGGGCACAAAGGATGGGCTGTTTCCAAGGGTAAGTAAAGTCAGCTGCCCAGGTGCCTGATGTCAGTTTGTAGGAGGCCTTTGGCCCTCCAAGGGAAGCTTGTCTTCCAGTTTGTGGCAGCTTGCATCTGGAAGCAATCCTGTTCCGTTCGGGATTGTAGGTGGGCGAGACCTGGTGCCCGGCAGAGGGAGTTGGGCACAAAGGATGGGCTGTTTCCAGGGGTAAGTAAAATCAGCTGCCCAGATGCCTGATGCCAGTTTGTAGGCGGCCTTTGGTCCTCCATGGGAAACCAGTCTACCAGCTTGTCGCAGCTTGCATCTGGAAGAAATCCTGTTCCGTTCGGGATTGTAGGTGGCCGAGGCCAGGTGCCCGGCAGAGGGACTTGGGCACAAAGGGTGGCCTGTTTCCAGGGGTAAGTAAAGTCAGCTGCCCAGGTGCCTGATGTCAGTTTGTAGGAGGCCTTTGGCCCTCCAAGTGAAGCCGCGTTTCCAGCTTGTGGCAGCTTGCATCTGGAAGAACTCCGGTTCCGTTCGGGTTTGTAGGTGGCCGAGGCCAGGTGCCCGGCAGAGGGAGTTGGGCACAAAGGATGTCCTTTTTCCAGGGATAAGTAAAGTCAGCTGCCCAGGTGCCTGATGTCAGTTTGTAGGAGGCCTTTGGCCCGCCAAGGGAAGCTCGTCTTCCTGTTTAAGGCAGCTTGCATCTGGAAGAAATCCTGTTTCTTTCAGGATTGTAGGTTGCCGGAGCAGGGTGCCCGGCAGAGGGTGTTGGGCACAAATGATGGCCTGTTTCCAGGGGTAAGTAAAGTCAGCTGCCCAGGTGCCTGATGTCTGTTTGTAGGAGGCCTTTGGCCCTCCAAGGGATGACAGGCTTCCAGTTTGTGGCAGCTTGCATCTGGAAGAACTCCGGTTCCGTTCGGGATTGTAGGTGGCCGAAGCCATCTGCCCGGCAGAGGGAGTTGGGCACAAAGGATGTCCTGTTTCCAGGGGTAAGTAAAGTCATCTGCCCAGGTGCCTGATGTCAGTTTTTAGGAGGCCTTTGGCCCTCCATGGGAAGCCAGGCTTCCTGCTTGTGGCAGCTTGCATCTGGAAGAAATCCTGTTCCGTTCGGGATTGTAGCTGACCGGAGCTGGGTGCCCGGATGAGGGAGTTGGACACAAAAGCTGGGCCTGTTTCCAGGGGTAAGTAAAGTCAGCTGCCCAGGTGCCTGATGTCAGTTTGCAGGAGGCTATTGGTCCTCCATGGAAAGCCAGGCTTCCAGCTTGTGGCAGCTTGCATCGGGAAGTAATACTGATCTGTTCGAGATTGCAGGTGGCCGAGGCCTGGTGCCCGGCAGAGGGAGTTGGGCACAAAGGATGGCCTGTTTCCAGGGGTAAGTAAAGTCAGCTGCCCAGGTGCCTGATGCCAGTTTGTAGGAGGCCTTTGGTCCTCCATGGGAAACCAGTCTTCCAGCTTGTGGCAGCTTGCATCTGGAAGAAATGCTGTTCCGTTCGGGATTGTAGGTGGCCGGAGCAGGGTGCCCGGCAGAGGAAGTTGGGCACAAAGGATGGGCTGTTTCCAGGGGTAAGTAAAGTCAGCTGCCCAGGTGCCTGATGTCTGTTTATAGGAGGCCTTTGGCCCTCTATGGGAAGCCAGGTTTCCTACTTGTGGCAGCTTGCATCTGGAAGAAATCCTGTTACGTTCGGGATTGTAGGTGGCCGAAGCCTGGTGCCTGGCAGAGGGAGTTGGGCACAAAGGATGGCCTGTTTCCAGGGGTAAGTAAAGTCAGCTGCCCAGGTGCCTGATGTCAGTTTGTAGGAGGCCTTTGGCCCTCCAAGGGAAGACAAGCTTCCAGTTTGTGGCAGCTTGCATCTGGAAGAAATCCTGTTCCGTTCGGGATTGTAGGTAGCCGAGGCCAGGTGCCCGGCAGAGGGAGTTGGGCACAAATGATGGCTATTTCTTTAGGAAAGTAAAGTCAGCTGCCCAGGTGCCTGATGTCAGTTTGTAGGAGGCCTTTGGCCCTCCAAGTGAAGCCACATTTCCAGCTTGTGGCAGCTTGCATCTGGAAGAACTCCTGTTCCGTTCGGGATTGTAGGTGGCCAAAGCTGTGGGCCCGGCCGAGGGAGTTGGGCACAAAGGATGGCCTGTTTCCAGGGGTAAGTAAAGTCAGCTGCCCTGGTGCCTGATGTCAGTTAGTAGGAGGCCTTTGGCCCTCCAAGGGAAGCTTGTCTTCCTGTTCAAGGCAGTTTGCATCTGGAAGAAATCCTGTTTCGTTCGGGATTGTAGGTGGCCGGAGCTGGGTGCCCAGCTGACGGAGTTAGGCACAAAGGATGGCCTGTTTCCAGGGGTAAGTAAAGTCAGCTGCCCAGGTGCCTGATGTCAGTTGGTAGGAGGCCTTTGGCCCTCCAAGGGAAGCTAGTCTTCCAGCTTGTGGCAGCATGCATCTGGAAGAAATGCTGTTTCGTTCGGGATTGTAGGTGGCCGAGGCCAGGTGCCCGGCAGAGGAAGTTGGGCACAAAGGATGTCCTGTTTAGAGGGGTAAGTAAAGTCAGCTGCCCACGTGCCTGATGTCAGTTTGTAGGAGGCGTTTGGCCATCCATGGAAGCCAGGCTTCCTGCATGTGGCAGCTTGCATCTGGAAGAAATCCTGTTCCGTTCAGGATTGTAGGTGGCCGAGGCCTGGTGCCCGGCAGAGGGAGTTGGGCACAAAGGATGGCCTGTTTCCAGGGGTAAGTAAAGTCAGCTGCCCAGGTGCCTGATGTCAGTTTGTAGGAGGCCTTTGGCCCTCCAAGGGAAGCTTGTCTTCCAGTTTGTGGCAGCTTGCATCTGGAAGAAATCCTGTTCCGTTCGGGATTGTAGGTGGGCGAGGCCAGGTGCCCGGCAGAGGGAGTTGGGCACAAAGGATGGGCTGTTTCCAGGGGTAAGTAAAGTCAGCTGCCCAGGTGCCTGATGTCAGTTTGTAGGAGGCCTTTGGCCCTCCAAGGGAAGCTTGTCTTCCAGTTTGTGGCAGCTTGCATCTGGAAGAAATCCTGTTCCGTTCGGGATTGTAGGTGGGCGAGGCCTGGTGCCCGGCAGAGGGAGTTGGGCACAAATGATGGCTGGTTTCAGGGGTAAGAAGGTCAGCTGCCCAGGTGCCTGATATCAGTTTGTAGGACGCCTTTGGCCCTCCAAGGGATGACAGGCTTCCAGTTTGTGGCAGCTTGCATCTGGAAGAAATCCTGTTCCGTTCAGGATTGTAGGTGGCCGAGGCCTGGTGCCCGGAAGAGGGAGTTGGGCACAAAGGATGGCCTGTTTCCAAAGGTAAGTAAAGTCAGCTGCCCAGGTGCCTGATGTCATTTTGTAGGAGGCCTTTGGCCCTCCAAGGGAAGCTAGTCTTCCTGCTTGTGGCAGCTTGCATCTGGATGAAATGCTGTTTCGTTCGGGATTGTAGGTGGCCGAGGCCAGGTGCCCGGCAGAGGGAGTTGTGCACAAACGATGTCCTGTTTCCAGGGGTAAGTAAAGTCAGCTGCCCAGGTGCCTGATGTCAGTTTGTAGGAGGCCTTTGGCCCTCCATGGGAAGCCAGGCTTCCTGCTTGTGGCAGCTTGCATCTGGAAGAAATCCTGTTTCGTTCTGGATTGTAGGTGGCCGGAGCTAGGTGCTTGGCAGAGGGAGTTGGGCACAAAGGATGGGCTGTTTCCAGGGGTAAGTAAAGTCAGCTGCCCAGGTGCCTGATGTCAGTTTGTAGGAGGCCTTTGGCCCTCCAAGGGAAGCTTGTCTTCCAGTTTGTGGCAGCTTGCATCTGGAAGCAATCCTGTTCCGTTCGGGATTGTAGGTGGCCGAGACCTGGTGCCCGGCAGAGGGAGTTGGGCACAAAGGATGGGCTGTTTCCAGGGGTAAGTAAAATCAGCTGCCCAGATGCCTGATGCCAGTTTGTAGGCGGCCTTTGGTCCTCCATGGGAAACCAGTCTACCAGCTTGTCGCAGCTTGCATCTGGAAGAAATCCTGTTCCGTTCGGGATTGTAGGTGGCCGAGGCCAGGTGCCCGGCAGAGGGAGTTGGGCACAAAGGATGGCCTGTTTCCAGGGGTAAGTAAAGTCAGCTGCCCAGGTGCCTGATGTCAGTTTGTAGGAGGCCTTTGGCCCTCCAAGTGAAGCCGCGTTTCCAGCTTGTGGCAGCTTGCATCTGGAAGAACTCCGGTTCCGTTCGGGTTTGTAGGTGGCCGAGGCCAGGTGCCCGGCAGAGGGAGTTGGGCACAAAGGATGTCCTTTTTCCAGGGATAAGTAAAGTCAGCTGCCCAGGTGCCTGATGTCAGTTTGTAGGAGGCCTTTGGCCCGCCAAGGGAAGCTCGTCTTCCTGTTTAAGGCAGCTTGCATCTGGAAGAAATCCTGTTTCTTTCAGGATTGTAGGTTGCCGGAGCAGGGTGCCCGGCAGAGGGTGTTGGGCACAAATGATGGGCTGTTTCCAGGGGTAAGTAAAGTCAGCTGCCCAGGTGCCTGATGTCTGTTTGTAGGAGGCCTTTGGCCCTCCAAGGGATGACAGGCTTCCAGTTTGTGGCAGCTTGCATCTGGAAGAACTCCGGTTCCGTTCGGGATTGCAGGTGGCCGAAGCCATCTGCCCGGCAGAGGGAGTTGGGCACAAAGGATGTCCTGTTTCCAGGGGTAAGTAAAGTCATCTGCCCAGGTGCCTGATGTCAGTTTTTAGGAGGCCTTTGGCCCTCCATGGGAAGCCAGGCTTCCTGCTTGTGGCAGCTTGCATCTGGAAGAAATCCTGTTCCGTTCGGGATTGTAGCTGACCGGAGCTGGGTGCCCGGATGAGGGAGTTGGACACAAAAGCTGGGCCTGTTTCCAGGGGTAAGTAAAGTCAGCTGCCCAGGTGCCTGATGTCAGTTTGCAGGAGGCTATTGGTCCTCCATGGAAAGCCAGGCTTCCAGCTTGTGGCAGCTTGCATCGGGAAGTAATACTGATCTGTTCGAGATTGCAGGTGGCCGAGGCCTGGTGCCCGGCAGAGGGAGTTGGGCACAAAGGATGGCCTGTTTCCAGGGGTAAGTAAAGTCAGCTGCCCAGGTGCCTGATGCCAGTTTGTAGGAGGCCTTTGGTCCTCCATGGGAAACCAGTCTTCCAGCTTGTGGCAGCTTGCATCTGGAAGAAATGCTGTTCCGTTCGGGATTGTAGGTGGCCGGAGCAGGGTGCCCGGCAGAGGAAGTTGGGCACAAAGGATGGGCTGTTTCCAGGGGTAAGTAAAGTCAGCTGCCCAGGTGCCTGATGTCTGTTTATAGGAGGCCTTTGGCCCTCCATGGGAAGCCAGGTTTCCTACTTGTGGCAGCTTGCATCTGGAAGAAATCCTGTTACGTTCGGGATTGTAGGTGGCCGAAGCCTGGTGCCTGGCAGAGGGAGTTGGGAACAAAGGATGTCCTGTTTCCAGGGGTAAGTAAAGTCAGCTGCCCAGGTGCCTGATGTCAGTTTGTAGGAGGCCTTTGGCCCTCCAAGGGAAGACAAGCTTCCAGTTTGTGGCAGCTTGCATCTGGAAGAAATCCTGTTCCGTTCGGGATTGTAGGTAGCCGAGGCCAGGTGCCCGGCAGAGGGAGTTGGGCACAAATGATGGCTATTTCTTTAGGAAAGTAAAGTCAGCTGCCCAGGTGCCTGATGTCAGTTTGTAGGAGGCCTTTGGCCCTCAAAGTGAAGCCACATTTCCAGCTTGTGGCAGCTTGCATCTGGAAGAACTCCTGTTCCGTTCGGGATTGTAGGTGGCCAAAGCTGTGGGCCCGGCAGAGGGAGTTGGGCACAAAGGATGGCCTGTTTCCAGGGGTAAGTAAAGTCAGCTGCCCAGGTGCCTGATGTCAGTTAGTAGGAGGCCTTTGGCCCTCCAAGGGAAGCTTGTCTTCCTGTTCAAGGCAGTTTGCATCTGGAAGAAATCCTGTTTCGTTCGGGATTGTAGGTGGCCGGAGCTGGGTGCCCAGCTGACGGAGTTAGGCACAAAGGATGGCCTGTTTCCAGGGGTAAGTAAAGTCAGCTGCCCAGGTGCCTGATGTCAGTTGGTAGGAGGCCTTTGGCCCTCCAAGGGAAGCTAGTCTTCCAGCTTGTGGCAGCATGCATCTGGAAGAAATGCTGTTTCGTTCGGGATTGTAGGTGGCCGAGGCCAGGTGCCCGGCAGAGGAAGTTGGGCACAAAGAATGTCCTGTTTAGTGGGGTAAGAAAGGTCAGCTGCCCACGTGCCTGATGTCAGTTTGTAGGAGGCCTTTGGCCCTCCATGGAAGCCAGGCTTCCTGCTTGTGGCAGCTTGCATTTGGAAGAAATCCTGTTCCGTTCAGGATTGTAGGTGGCCGAGGCCTGGTGCCCGGCAGAGGGAGTTGGGCACAAAGGATGGCCTGTATCCAGGGGTAAGTAAAGTCAGCTGCCCAGGTGCCTGATGTCAGTTTGTAGGAGGCCTTTGGCCCTCCAAGGGAAGCTTGTCTTCCAGTTTGTGGCAGCTTGCATCTGGAAGAAATCCTGTTCCGTTCGGGATTGTAGGTGGGCGAGGCCAGGTGCCCGGCAGAGGGAGTTGGGCACAAAGGATGGGCTGTTTCCAGGGGTAAGTAAAGTCAGCTGCCCAGGTGCCTGATGTCAGTTTGTAGGAGGCCTTTGGCCCTCCAAGGGAAGCTTGTCTTCCAGTTTGTGGCAGCTTGCATCTGGAAGAAATCCTTTACTGTTCGGGATTGTAGGTGGCCGAGGCCAGGTGCCCGGCAGAGGGAGTTGGGCACAAACGATGGGCTGTTTCCAGGGGTAAGTAAAGTCAGCTGCCCAGGTGGCCTGATGTCAGTTTGTAGGAGGCCTTTGGCCCTCCAAGGGAAGCTCGTCTTCCTGCTTGTGGCAGCTTGCATCTGGATGAAATGCTGTTTCGTTCGGGATTGTAGGTGGCCGAGGCCAGGTGCCCGGCAGAGGGAGTTGGGCACAAATGATGGCTGGTTTCAGGGGTAAGAAGGTCAGCTGCCCAGGTGCCTGATATCAGTTTGTAGGAGGCCTTTGGCCCTCCAAGGGAAGACAGGCTTCCAGTTTGTGGCAGCTTGCATCTGGAAGAAATCCTGTTCCGTTCAGGATTGTAGGTGGCCGAGGCCTGGTGCCCGGAAGAGGGAGTTGGGCACAAAGGATGGCCTGTTTCCAAAGGTAAGTAAAGTCAGCTGCCCAGGTGCCTGATGTCAGTTTGTAGGAGGCCTTTGGCCCTCCAAGGGAAGCTAGTCTTCCTGCTTGTGGCAGCTTGCATCTGGATGAAATGCTGTTTCGTTCAGGATTGTAGGTGGCCGAGGCCAGGTGCCCGGCAGAGGGAGTTGTGCACAAACTATGTCCTGTTTCCAGGGGTAAGTAAAGTCAGCTGCCCAGGTGCCTGATGTCAGTTTGTAGGAGGCCTTTGGCCCTCCATGGGAAGCCAGGCTTCCTGCTTGTGGCAGCTTGCATCTGGAAGAAATCCTGTTTCGTTCTGGATTGTAGGTGGCCGGAGCTAGGTGCACGGCTGGGGGAAATGGGAACAAAGAATGACCTGTTTCCAGGGGTAAGTAAAGTCAGCTGCCCAGGTGCCTGATGTCAGTTTGTAGGTGACCTTTGGCCCTCCAACGGAAGCAAGTCTTCCAGTTTGTGGCAGCTTGCATCTGGAAGAAATCCTGTTCCGTTCGGGATTGTAGGTGGGCGAGGCCTGGTGCCCGGCAGAGGGAGTTGGGCACAAATGATGGGCTGTTTCCAGGGGTAAGTAAAGTCAGCTGCCCAGGTGCCTGATGTCAGTTTATAGGAGGCCTTTGGCCCTCCAAGGGAAGCCAGGCTTCCAGTTTGTGGCAGCTTGCATCTGGAAGAAATCCTGTTCCGTTCGGGATTGTAGGTGGCCGGGGCCTGGTGCTTGGCAGAGGGAGTTGGGCACAAATGATGGCCTGTTTCATTAGGAAAGTAAAGTCAGCTGCCCAGGTGCCTGATGTCAGTTTGTAGGAGGCCTTTGGCCCTCCAAGTGAAGCCACATTTCCAGCTTGTGGCAGCTTGCATATGGAAGAACTCCTGTTTTGTTCGGGATTGTAGGTGGCCAAAGCTGTGGGCCCGGCAGAGGGAGTTGGGCACAAAGGATGGCCTGTTTCCAGGGGTAAGTAAAGTCAGCTGCCCAGGTGCCTGATGACAGTTTGTAGGAGGCCTTTGTCCCTCCAAGGGAAGCTTGTCTTCCAGTTTGTGGCAGCTTGCATCTGGAAGAAATCCTTCTCCGTTCGGGATTGCAGGTGGACGAGGCCTGGTGCCCGGCAGAGGGGAGTTAGGCACAAAGGATGGCCTGTTTCCAGGGGTAAGTAAAGTCAGCTGCCCAGGTGCCTGATGTCAGTTTGTAGGAGGCCTTTGGCCCTCGATGGGAAGCCAGGTTTCCTGCTTGTGGCAGCTTGCATCTGGAAGAAATCCTGTTCCGTTCGGGATTGTAGGTGGCCGAGGCCAGGTGCCCGGCAGAGGGAGTTGGGCACAAATGATGGCTGGTTTCCAGGGGTAAGTAAGGTCAGCTGCCCAGGTGCCTGATGTCAGTTTGTAGGAGGCCTTTGGCCCTCCAAGGGATGACAGGCTTCCAGTTTGTGGCAGCTCTACATCTGGAAGAAATCCTGTTCCGTTCAGGATTGTAGGTGGCCGAGGCCTGGTGCCTGGCAGAGGGAGTTGGGCACAAAGGATGGCCTGTTTCCAGGGGTAAGTAAAGTCAGCTGCCCAGGTGCCTGATGTCAGTTTGTAGGAGGCCTTTGGCCCTCCAAGGGAAGCTAGTCTTCCAGCTTGTGGCAGCTTGCATCTGGAAGAAATGCTGTTTCGTTCGGGATTGTAGGTGGCCGAGGCCAGGTGGCCCGGCTGAGGGAGTTGGGCTCAAAGGATGTCCTGTTTAGAGGGGTAAGTAAAGTCAGCTGCCCAGGTGCCTGATGTCAGTTTGTAGGAGGCCTTTGGCCCTCCATGGGAAGCCAGGCTTCCTGCTTGTGGCAGCTTGCATCTGGAAGAAATCCTGTTCCGTTCAGGATTGTAGGTGGCCGAGGCCTGGTGCCCGGCAGAGGGAGTTGGGCACAAAGGATGGGCTGTTTCCAGGAGTAAGTAAAGTCAGCTGCCCAGGTGCCTTATGTCAGTTTGTAGGAGGCCTTTGGTCCTCCATTGGAAACCAGTCTTCTAGCTTGTGGCAGCATGCATCGGGAAGAAATCCAGCTCCGTTCGGGATTGTAGGTGGCCGAGGCCAGGTGCCCGGCAGAGGGAGTTGGGCACAAAGGATGTCCTGTTTAGAGGGGTAAGTAAAGTCAGCTGCCCAGGTGCCTGATGTCAGTTTGTAGGAGGCCTTTGGCCCTCCATGGGAAGCCAGGATTCCTGCTTGTGGCAGCTTGCATCTGGAAGAAAACCTGTTCCGTTCAGGATTGTAGGTGGCCGAGGCCTGGTGCCCGGCAGAGGGAGTTGGGCACAAAGGATGGGCTGTTTCCAGGGGTAAGTAAAGTCAGCTGCCCAGGTGCCTGATGTCAGTTTGTAGGAGGCCTTTGGCCCTCCAAGGGAAGCCAGGTTTCCAGTTTGTGGCAGCTTGCATCTGGAAGAAATCCTGTTCCGTTCGGGATTGTAGGTCGGCGAGGCCTGGTGCCCGGCAGAGGGAGTTGGGCACAAAGGATGGGCTGTTTCCAGGGGTAAGTAAAGTCAGCTGCCCAGGTGCCTGATGTCAGTTTGTAGGAGGCCTTTGGCCCTCCAAGGGAAGCCAGGCTTCCAGTTTGTGGCAGCTTGCATCTGGAAGAAATCCTGTTCCGTTCGGGATTGTAGGTGGGCGAGGCCTGGTGCCCGGCAGAGGGAGTTGGGCACAAAGGATGGGCTGTTTCCAGGGGTAAGTAAAGTCAGATGCCCAGGTGCCTGATGTCAGTTTGTAGGAGGCCTTTGGCCCTCCAAGGGAAGCTTGTCTTCCAGTTTGTGGCAGCTTACATCTGGAAGAAATCCTGTTCCGTTCGGGATTGTAGGTGGGCAAGGCCTGGTGCTTGGCAGAGGGAGTTGGGCACAAATGATGGGCTGTTTCCAGGGGTAAGTTAAGTCAGCTGCCCAAATGCCTGATGTCAGTTTATAGGAGGCCTTTGGCCCTCCAAGGGAAGCTAGTCTTCCTGTTAAAGGCAGCTTGCATCTGGAAGAAATCCTGTTCTGTTCGGGATTGTAGGTGGCCGAGGCCAGGTGCCCGGCAGAGGGAGTTGTGCACAAACGATGTCCTGTTTCCAGGGGTAAGTAAAGTCAGCTGCCCAGGTGCCTGATGTCAGTTTTTAGGAGGCCTTTGGCCCTCCATGGGAAGCCAGGCTTCCTGCTTGTGGCAGCTTGCATCTGGAAGAAATCCTGTTTCGTTCGGGATTGTAAGTGGCCGGAGCTAGGTGCACGGCTGGGGGAATTGGGAACAAAGAATGACCTGTTTCCAGGGGTAAGTAAAGTCAGCTGCCCAGGTGCCTGATGTCAGTTTGTAGGTGACCTTTGGCCCTCCAACGGAAGCAAGTCTTCCAGTTTGTGGCAGCTTGCATCTGGCAGAAATCCTGTTCCGTTCGGGATTGTAGGTGGGCGAGGCCTGGTGCCCGGCAGAGGGAGTTGGGCACAAATGATGGGCTGTTTCCAGGGGTAAGTAAAGTCAGCTGCCCAGGTGCCTGATGTCAGTTTATAGGAGGCCTTTGGCCCTCCAAGGGAAGCCAGGCTTCCAGTTTGTGGCAGCTTGCATCTGGAAGAAATCCTGTTCTGTTCGGGATTGTAGGTGGCCGAGGCCTGGTGCTTGGCAGAGGGAGTTGGGCACAAATGATGGCCTGTTTCATTAGGAAAGTAAAGTCAGCTGCCCAGGTGCCTGATGTCAGTTTGTAGGAGGCCTTTGGCCCTCCAAGTGAAACCACATTTCCAGCTTGTGGCAGCTTGCATATGGAAGAACTCCTGTTTTGTTCGGGATTGTAGGTGGCCAAAGCTGTGGGCCCGGCAGAGGGAGTTGGGCACAAAGGATGGCCTGTTTCCAGGGGTAAGTAAAGTCAGCTGCCCAGGTGCCTGATGACAGTTTGTAGGAGGCCTTTGTCCCTCCAAGGGAAGCTTGTCTTCCAGTTTGTGGCAGCTTGCATCTGGAAGAAATCCTTCTCCGTTCGGGATTGCAGGTGGACGAGGCCTGGTGCCCGGCAGAAAGAGTTGGACACAAAGGATGGGCTGTTTCCAGGGGTAAGTAAAGTCAGCTGCCCAGGTGCCTGATGTCAGTTTGTAGGAGGCCTTTGGCCCTCCAAGGGAAGCTTGTCTTCCAGTTTGTGGCAGCTTGCATCTGGAAGAAATCCTATTTTGTTCGGGATTGGAGGTGGGCGAGGCCTGGTGCCCGGCAGAGGGAGTTGGGCACAAAGGATGGCCTGTTTAGAGCGATAAGTAAAGTCAGCTGCCCAGGTGCCTGATGTCAGTTTGTAGGAGGCCTTTGGCCCTCCATGGGAAGCCAGGCTTCCTGCTTGTGGCAGCTTGCATCTGGAAGAAATCCTGTTCCGTTCAGGATTGTTGGTGGCCGAGGCCTAGTGCCCGGCAGAGGAAGTTGGGCACAAAGGATGGGCTGTTTCCAGGGGTAAGTAAAGTCAGCTGCCCAGGTGCCTGATGTCAGTTTGTAGGAGGCCTTTGGCCCTCCAAGGGAAGCTTGTCTTCCAGTTTGTGGCAGCTTGCATCTGGAAGAAATCCTGTTCCGTTCGGGATTGTAGGTGGGCGAGGCCTGGTGCCCGGCAGAGGGAGTTGGGCACAAAGGATGGGCTGTTTCCAGGGGTAAGTAAAGTCAGCTGCCCAGGTGCCTGATGTCAGTTTGTAGGAGGCCTTTGGCCCTCCATGGAAAGCCAGGTTTACTGCTTTTGACAGCTTGCATCTGGAAGAAATCCTGTTCCGTTCGGGATTGTAGGTGGCCGAGGCCAGGTGCCCGGCAGAGGGAGTTGGGCACAAATCATAGCTGGTTTCCAGGGGTAAGTAAGGTCAGCTGCCCAGGTGCCTGATGTCAGTTTGTAGGAGGCCTTTGGCCCTCCAAGGGATGACAGGCTTCCAGTTTGTGGCAGCTTGCATCTGGAAGAAATCCTGTTCCGTTCAGGATTGTAGGTGGCCGAGGCCTGGTGCCCGGCAAAGGGAGTTGGGCACAAAGGATGGGCTGTTTCCAGGGGTAAGTAAAGTCAGCTGCCCAGGTGCCTGATGTCAGTTTGTAGGAGGCCTTTGGCCCTCCAAGGGAAGCTTGTCTTCCAGTTTGTGGCAGCTTGCATCTGGAAGAAATCCTGTTCCGTTCGGGATTTTAGGTGGCCGAGGCCAGGTGCCCGGCAGAGGGAGTTGGGCACAAAGGATGGCCTGTTTCCAGGGGTAAGTAAAGTCAGCTGCCCAGGTGCCTGATGTCAGTTTGTAGGAGGCCTTTGGCCCTCCAAGGGAAGCCAGGTTTCCTGCTTGTGGCAGCTTGCATCTGGAAGAAATCCTGTTCCGTTCGGGATTGTAGGTTGCCGAGGCCAGGTGCCCGGCAGAGGCAGTTGGGCACAAATGATGGCTGGTTTCCAGGGGTAAGTAAGGTCAGCTGCCCAGGTGCCTGATGTCAGTTTGTAGGAGGCCTTTGGCCCTCCAAGGGATGACAGGCTTCCAGTTTGTGGCAGCTTGCATCTGGAAGAAATCCTGTTCCGTTCAGGATTGTAGGTGGCCGAGGCCTGGTGCCCGGCAGAGGGAGTTGGGCACAAAGGATGGGCTGTTTCCAGGAGTAAGTAAAGTCAGCTGCCCAGGTGCCTTATGTCAGTTTGTAAGAGGCCTTTGGTCCTCCATTGGAAACCAGTCTTCTAGCTTGTGGCAGCATGCATCGGGAAGAAATCCTGCTCCGTTCGGGATTGTAGGTGGCCGAGGCCAGGTGCCCGGCAGAGGGAGTTGGGCACAAAGGATGTCCTGTTTAGAGGGGTAAGTAAAGTCAGCTGCCCACGTGCCTGATGTCAGTTTGTAGGAGGCCGTTGGCCCTCCATGGGAAGCGAGGATTCCTGCTTGTGGCAGCTTGCATCTGGAAGAAATCCTGTTCCGTTCAGGATTGTAGGTGGCCGAGGCCTGGTGCCCGGCAGAGGGAGTTGGGCACAAAGGATGGGCTGTTTCCAGGGGTAAGTAAAGTCAGCTGCCCAGGTGCCTGATGTCAGTTTGTAGGAGGCCTTTGGCCCTCCAAGTGAAGCCACATTTCCAGCTTGTGGCAGCTTGCATATGGAAGAACTCCTGTTTTGTTCGGGATTGTAGGTGGCCAAAGCTGTGGGTCCGGCAGAGGGAGTTGGGCACAAAGGATGGCCTGTTTCCAGGGGTAAGTAAAGTCAGCTGCCCAGGTGCCTGATGACAGTTTGTAGGAGGCCTTTGTCCCTCCAAGGGAAGCTTGTCTTCCAGTTTGTGGCAGCTTGCATCTGGAAGAAATCCTTCTCCGTTCGGGATTGCAGGTGGACGAGGCCTGGTGCCCGGCAGAGGGAGTTGGGCACAAAGGATGGGCTGTTTCCAGGGGTAAGTAAAGTCAGCTGCCCAGGTGCCTGATGTCAGTTTGTAGGAGGCCTTTGGCCCTCCATGGGAAGCCAGGTTTCCTGCTTGTGGCAGCTTGCATCTGGAAGAAATCCTGTTCCGTTCGGGATTGTAGGTGGCCGAGGCCAGGTGCCCGGCAGAGGGAGTTGGGCACAAATGATGGCTGGTTTCCAGGGGTAAGTAAGGTCAGCTGCCCAGGTGCCTGATGTCAGTTTGTAGGAGGCCTTTGGCCCTCCAAGGGATGACAGGCTTCCAGTTTGTGGCAGCTTACATCTGGAAGAAATCCTGTTCCGTTCAGGATTGTAGGTGGCCGAGGCCTGGTGCCTGGCAGAGGGAGTTGGGCACAAAGGATGGCCTGTTTCCAGGGGTAAGTAAAGTCAGCTGCCCAGGTGCCTGATGTCAGTTTGTAGGAGGCCTTTGGCCCTCCAAGGGAAGCTTGTCTTCCAGTTTGTGGCAGCTTACATCTGGAAGAAATCCTGTTCCGTTCGGGATTGTAGGTGGGCAAGGCCTGGTGCTTGGCAGAGGGAGTTGGGCACAAATGATGGGCTGTTTCCAGGGGTAAGTTAAGTCAGCTGCCCAAATGCCTGATGTCAGTTTATAGGAGGCCTTTGGCCCTCCAAGGGAAGCTAGTCTTCCTGTTAAAGGCAGCTTGCATCTGGAAGAAATCCTGTTCTGTTCGGGATTGTAGGTGGCCGAGGCCAGGTGCCCGGCAGAGGGAGTTGTGCACAAACGATGTCCTGTTTCCAGGGGTAAGTAAAGTCAGCTGCCCAGGTGCCTGATGTCAGTTTTTAGGAGGCCTTTGGCCCTCCATGGGAAGCCAGGCTTCCTGCTTGTGGCAGCTTGCATCTGGAAGAAATCCTGTTTCGTTCGGGATTGTAAGTGGCCGGAGCTAGGTGCACGGCTGGGGGAATTGGGAACAAAGAATGACCTGTTTCCAGGGGTAAGTAAAGTCAGCTGCCCAGGTGCCTGATGTCAGTTTGTAGGTGACCTTTGGCCCTCCAACGGAAGCAAGTCTTCCAGTTTGTGGCAGCTTGCATCTGGCAGAAATCCTGTTCCGTTCGGGATTGTAGGTGGGCGAGGCCTGGTGCCCGGCAGAGGGAGTTGGGCACAAATGATGGGCTGTTTCCAGGGGTAAGTAAAGTCAGCTGCCCAGGTGCCTGATGTCAGTTTATAGGAGGCCTTTGGCCCTCCAAGGGAAGCCAGGCTTCCAGTTTGTGGCAGCTTGCATCTGGAAGAAATCCTGTTCCGTTCGGGATTGTAGGTGGCCGGGGCCTGGTGCTTGGCAGAGGGAGTTGGGCACAAATGATGGCCTGTTTCATTAGGAAAGTAAAGTCAGCTGCCCAGGTGCCTGATGTCAGTTTGTAGGAGGCCTTTGGCCCTCCAAGTGAAGCCACATTTCCAGCTTGTGGCCGCTTGCATATGGAAGAACTCCTGTTTTGTTCGGGATTGTAGGTGGCCAAAGCTGTGGGCCCGGCAGAGGGAGTTGGGCACAAAGGATGGCCTGTTTCCAGGGGTAAGTAAAGTCAGCTGCCCAGGTGCCTGATGACAGTTTGTAGGAGGCCTTTGTCCCTCCAAGGGAAGCTTGTCTTCCAGTTTGTGGCAGCTTGCATCTGGAAGAAATCCTTCTCCGTTCGGGATTGCAGGTGGACGAGGCCTGGTGCCCGGCAGAGGGAGTTAGGCACAAAGGATGGCCTGTTTCCAGGGGTAAGTAAAGTCAGCTGCCCAGGTGCCTGATGTCAGTTTGTAGGAGGCCTTTGGCCCTCGATGGGAAGCCAGGTTTCCTGCTTGTGGCAGCTTGCATCTGGAAGAAATCCTGTTCCGTTCGGGATTGTAGGTGGCCGAGGCCAGGTGCCCGGCAGAGGGAGTTGGGCACAAATGATGGCTGGTTTCCAGGGGTAAGTAAGGTCAGCTGCCCAGGTGCCTGATGTCAGTTTGTAGGAGGCCTTTGGCCCTCCAAGGGATGACAGGCTTCCAGTTTGTGGCAGCTTACATCTGGAAGAAATCCTGTTCCGTTCAGGATTGTAGGTGGCCGAGGCCTGGTGCCTGGCAGAGGGAGTTGGGCACAAAGGATGGCCTGTTTCCAGGGGTAAGTAAAGTCAGCTGCCCAGGTGCCTGATGTCAGTTTGTAGGAGGCCTTTGGCCCTCCAAGGGAAGCTAGTCTTCCAGCTTGTGGCAGCTTGCATCTGGAAGAAATGCTGTTTCGTTCGGGATTGTAGGTGGCCGAGGCCAGGTGCCCGGCTGAGGGAGTTGGGCTCAAAGGATGTCCTGTTTAGAGGGGTAAGTAAAGTCAGCTGCCCAGGTGCCTGATGTCAGTTTGTAGGAGGCCTTTGGCCCTCCATGGGAAGCCAGGCTTCCTGCTTGTGGCAGCTTGCATCTGGAAGAAATCCTGTTCCGTTCAGGATTGTAGGTGGCCGAGGCCTGGTGCCCGGCAGAGGGAGTTGGGCACAAAGGATGGGCTGTTTCCAGGAGTAAGTAAAGTCAGCTGCCCAGGTGCCTTATGTCAGTTTGTAGGAGGCCTTTGGTCCTCCATTGGAAACCAGTCTTCTAGCTTGTGGCAGCATGCATCGGGAAGAAATCCAGCTCCGTTCGGGATTGTAGGTGGCCGAGGCCAGGTGCCCGGCAGAGGGAGTTGGGCACAAAGGATGTCCTGTTTAGAGGGGTAAGTAAAGTCAGCTGCCCAGGTGCCTGATGTCAGTTTGTAGGAGGCCTTTGGCCCTCCATGGGAAGCCAGGATTCCTGCTTGTGGCAGCTTGCATCTGGAAGAAACCTGTTCCGTTCAGGATTGTAGGTGGCCGAGGCCTGGTGCCCGGCAGAGGGAGTTGGGCACAAAGGATGGGCTGTTTCCAGGGGTAAGTAAAGTCAGCTGCCCAGGTGCCTGATGTCAGTTTGTAGGAGGCCTTTGGCCCTCCAAGGGAAGCCAGGTTTCCAGTTTGTGGCAGCTTGCATCTGGAAGAAATCCTGTTCCGTTCGGGATTGTAGGTCGGCGAGGCCTGGTGCCCGGCAGAGGGAGTTGGGCACAAAGGATGGGCTGTTTCCAGGGGTAAGTAAAGTCAGCTGCCCAGGTGCCTGATGTCAGTTTGTAGGAGGCCTTTGGCCCTCCAAGGGAAGCCAGGCTTCCAGTTTGTGGCAGCTTGCATCTGGAAGAAATCCTGTTCCGTTCGGGATTGTAGGTGGGCGAGGCCTGGTGCCCGGCAGAGGGAGTTGGGCACAAAGGATGGGCTGTTTCCAGGGGTAAGTAAAGTCAGATGCCCAGGTGCCTGATGTCAGTTTGTAGGAGGCCTTTGGCCCTCCAAGGGAAGCTTGTCTTCCAGTTTGTGGCAGCTTACATCTGGAAGAAATCCTGTTCCGTTCGGGATTGTAGGTGGGCAAGGCCTGGTGCTTGGCAGAGGGAGTTGGGCACAAATGATGGGCTGTTTCCAGGGGTAAGTTAAGTCAGCTGCCCAAATGCCTGATGTCAGTTTATAGGAGGCCTTTGGCCCTCCAAGGGAAGCTAGTCTTCCTGTTAAAGGCAGCTTGCATCTGGAAGAAATCCTGTTCTGTTCGGGATTGTAGGTGGCCGAGGCCAGGTGCCCGGCAGAGGGAGTTGTGCACAAACGATGTCCTGTTTCCAGGGGTAAGTAAAGTCAGCTGCCCAGGTGCCTGATGTCAGTTTTTAGGAGGCCTTTGGCCCTCCATGGGAAGCCAGGCTTCCTGCTTGTGGCAGCTTGCATCTGGAAGAAATCCTGTTTCGTTCGGGATTGTAAGTGGCCGGAGCTAGGTGCACGGCTGGGGGAATTGGGAACAAAGAATGACCTGTTTCCAGGGGTAAGTAAAGTCAGCTGCCCAGGTGCCTGATGTCAGTTTGTAGGTGACCTTTGGCCCTCCAACGGAAGCAAGTCTTCCAGTTTGTGGCAGCTTGCATCTGGCAGAAATCCTGTTCCGTTCGGGATTGTAGGTGGGCGAGGCCTGGTGCCCGGCAGAGGGAGTTGGGCACAAATGATGGGCTGTTTCCAGGGGTAAGTAAAGTCAGCTGCCCAGGTGCCTGATGTCAGTTTATAGGAGGCCTTTGGCCCTCCAAGGGAAGCCAGGCTTCCAGTTTGTGGCAGCTTGCATCTGGAAGAAATCCTGTTCTGTTCGGGATTGTAGGTGGCCGAGGCCTGGTGCTTGGCAGAGGGAGTTGGGCACAAATGATGGCCTGTTTCATTAGGAAAGTAAAGTCAGCTGCCCAGGTGCCTGATGTCAGTTTGTAGGAGGCCTTTGGCCCTCCAAGTGAAGCCACATTTCCAGCTTGTGGCAGCTTGCATATGGAAGAACTCCTGTTTTGTTCGGGATTGTAGGTGGCCAAAGCTGTGGGCCCGGCAGAGGGAGTTGGGCACAAAGGATGGCCTGTTTCCAGGGGTAAGTAAAGTCAGCTGCCCAGGTGCCTGATGACAGTTTGTAGGAGGCCTTTGTCCCTCCAAGGGAAGCTTGTCTTCCAGTTTGTGGCAGCTTGCATCTGGAAGAAATCCTTCTCCGTTCGGGATTGCAGGTGGACGAGGCCTGGTGCCCGGCAGAAAGAGTTGGACACAAAGGATGGGCTGTTTCCAGGGGTAAGTAAAGTCAGCTGCCCAGGTGCCTGATGTCAGTTTGTAGGAGGCCTTTGGCCCTCCAAGGGAAGCTTGTCTTCCAGTTTGTGGCAGCTTGCATCTGGAAGAAATCCTATTTTGTTCGGGATTGGAGGTGGGCGAGGCCTGGTGCCCGGCAGAGGGAGTTGGGCACAAAGGATGGCCTGTTTAGAGCGATAAGTAAAGTCAGCTGCCCAGGTGCCTGATGTCAGTTTGTAGGAGGCCTTTGGCCCTCCATGGGAAGCCAGGCTTCCTGCTTGTGGCAGCTTGCATCTGGAAGAAATCCTGTTCCGTTCAGGATTGTTGGTGGCCGAGGCCTAGTGCCCGGCAGAGGAAGTTGGGCACAAAGGATGGGCTGTTTCCAGGGGTAAGTAAAGTCAGCTGCCCAGGTGCCTGATGTCAGTTTGTAGGAGGCCTTTGGCCCTCCAAGGGAAGCTTGTCTTCCAGTTTGTGGCAGCTTGCATCTGGAAGAAATCCTGTTCCGTTCGGGATTGTAGGTGGGCGAGGCCTGGTGCCCGGCAGAGGGAGTTGGGCACAAAGGATGGGCTGTTTCCAGGGGTAAGTAAAGTCAGCTGCCCAGGTGCCTGATGTCAGTTTGTAGGAGGCCTTTGGCCCTCCATGGAAAGCCAGGTTTACTGCTTTTGACAGCTTGCATCTGGAAGAAATCCTGTTCCGTTCGGGATTGTAGGTGGCCGAGGCCAGGTGCCCGGCAGAGGGAGTTGGGCACAAATCATAGCTGGTTACCAGGGGTAAGTAAGGTCAGCTGCCCAGGTGCCTGATGTCAGTTTGTAGGAGGCCTTTGGCCCTCCAAGGGATGACAGGCTTCCAGTTTGTGGCAGCTTGCATCTGGAAGAAATCCTGTTCCGTTCAGGATTGTAGGTGGCCGAGGCCTGGTGCCCGGCAAAGGGAGTTGGGCACAAAGGATGGCCTGTTTCCAGGGGTAAGTAAAGTCAGCTGCCCAGGTGCCTGATGTCAGTTTGTAGGAGGCCTTTGGCCCTCCAAGGGAAGCTTGTCTTCCAGTTTGTGGCAGCTTGCATCTGGAAGAAATCCTGTTCCGTTCGGGATTTTAGGTGGCCGAGGCCAGGTGCCCGGCAGAGGGAGTTGGGCACAAAGGATGGCCTGTTTCCAGGGGTAAGTAAAGTCAGCTGCCCAGGTGCCTGATGTCAGTTTGTAGGAGGCCTTTGGCCCTCCATGGGAAGCCAGGTTTCCTGCTTGTGGCAGCTTGCATCTGGAAGAAATCCTGTTCCGTTCGGGATTGTAGGTTGCCGAGGCCAGGTGCCCGGCAGAGGCAGTTGGGCACAAATGATGGCTGGTTTCCAGGGGTAAGTAAGGTCAGCTGCCCAGGTGCCTGATGTCAGTTTGTAGGAGGCCTTTGGCCCTCCAAGGGATGACAGGCTTCCAGTTTGTGGCAGCTTGCATCTGGAAGAAATCCTGTTCCGTTCAGGATTGTAGGTGGCCGAGGCCTGGTGCCCGGCAGAGGGAGTTGGGCACAAAGGATGGGCTGTTTCCAGGAGTAAGTAAAGTCAGCTGCCCAGGTGCCTTATGTCAGTTTGTAAGAGGCCTTTGGTCCTCCATTGGAAACCAGTCTTCTAGCTTGTGGCAGCATGCATCGGGAAGAAATCCTGCTCCGTTCGGGATTGTAGGTGGCCGAGGCCAGGTGCCCGGCAGAGGGAGTTGGGCACAAAGGATGTCCTGTTTAGAGGGGTAAGTAAAGTCAGCTGCCCACGTGCCTGATGTCAGTTTGTAGGAGGCCGTTGGCCCTCCATGGGAAGCGAGGATTCCTGCTTGTGGCAGCTTGCATCTGGAAGAAATCCTGTTCCGTTCAGGATTGTAGGTGGCCGAGGCCTGGTGCCCGGCAGAGGGAGTTGGGCACAAAGGATGGGCTGTTTCCAGGGGTAAGTAAAGTCAGCTGCCCAGGTGCCTGATGTCAGTTTGTAGGAGGCCTTTGGCCCTCCAAGTGAAGCCACATTTCCAGCTTGTGGCAGCTTGCATATGGAAGAACTCCTGTTTTGTTCGGGATTGTAGGTGGCCAAAGCTGTGGGTCCGGCAGAGGGAGTTGGGCACAAAGGATGGCCTGTTTCCAGGGGTAAGTAAAGTCAGCTGCCCAGGTGCCTGATGACAGTTTGTAGGAGGCCTTTGTCCCTCCAAGGGAAGCTTGTCTTCCAGTTTGTGGCAGCTTGCATCTGGAAGAAATCCTTCTCCGTTCGGGATTGCAGGTGGACGAGGCCTGGTGCCCGGCAGAGGGAGTTGGGCACAAAGGATGGGCTGTTTCCAGGGGTAAGTAAAGTCAGCTGCCCAGGTGCCTGATGTCAGTTTGTAGGAGGCCTTTGGCCCTCCATGGGAAGCCAGGTTTCCTGCTTGTGGCAGCTTGCATCTGGAAGAAATCCTGTTCCGTTCGGGATTGTAGGTGGCCGAGGCCAGGTGCCCGGCAGAGGGAGTTGGGCACAAATGATGGCTGGTTTCCAGGGGTAAGTAAGGTCAGCTGCCCAGGTGCCTGATGTCAGTTTGTAGGAGGCCTTTGGCCCTCCAAGGGATGACAGGCTTCCAGTTTGTGGCAGCTTACATCTGGAAGAAATCCTGTTCCGTTCAGGATTGTAGGTGGCCGAGGCCTGGTGCCTGGCAGAGGGAGTTGGGCACAAAGGATGGCCTGTTTCCAGGGGTAAGTAAAGTCAGCTGCCCAGGTGCCTGATGTCAGTTTGTAGGAGGCCTTTGGCCCTCCAAGGGAAGCTAGTCTTCCAGCTTGTGGCAGCTTGCATCTGGAAGAAATGCTGTTTCGTTCGGGATTGTAGGTGGCCGAGGCCAGGTGCCCGGCAGAGGGAGTTGGGCACAAAGGATGTCCTGTTTAGAGGGGTAAGTAAAGTCAGCTGCCCACGTGCCTGATGTCAGTTTGTAGGAGGCCTTTGGCCCTCCATGGGAAGCCAGGATTCCTGCTTGTGGCAGCTTGCATCTGGAAGAAACCTGTTCCGTTCAGGATTGTAGGTGGGCGAGGCCTGGTGCCCGGCAGAGGGAGTTGGGCACAAAGGATGGGCTGTTTCCAGGGGTAAGTAAAGTCAGCTGCCCAGGTGCCTGATGTCAGTTTGTAGGAGGCCTTTGGCCCTCCAAGGGAAGCCAGGTTTCCAGTTTGTGGCAGCTTGCATCTGGAAGAAATCCTGTTCCGTTCGGGATTGTAGGTCGGCGAGGCCTGGTGCCCGGCAGAGGGAGTTGGGCACAAAGGATGGGCTGTTTCCAGGGGTAAGTAAAGTCAGCTGCCCAGGTGCCTGATGTCAGTTTGTAGGAGGCCTTTGGCCCTCCAAGGGAAGCCAGGCTTCCAGTTTGTGGCAGCTTGCATCTGGAAGAAATCCTGTTCCGTTCGGGATTGTAGGTGGGCGAGGCCTGGTGCCCGGCAGAGGGAGTTGGGCACAAAGGATGGGCTGTTTCCAGGGGTAAGTAAAGTCAGATGCCCAGGTGCCTGATGTCAGTTTGTAGGAGGCCTTTGGCCCTCCAAGGGAAGCTTGTCTTCCAGTTTGTGGCAGCTTACATCTGGAAGAAATCCTGTTCCGTTCGGGATTGTAGGTGGGCAAGGCCTGGTGCTTGGCAGAGGGAGTTGGGCACAAATGATGGGCTGTTTCCAGGGGTAAGTTAAGTCAGCTGCCCAAATGCCTGATGTCAGTTTATAGGAGGCCTTTGGCCCTCCAAGGGAAGCTAGTCTTCCTGTAAAAGGCAGCTTGCATCTGGAAGAAATCCTGTTCCGTTCGGGATTGTAGGTGGGCGAGGCCTGGTGCCCGGCAGAGGGAGTTGTGCACAAACGATGTCCTGTTTCCAGGGGTAAGTAAAGTCAGCTGCCCAGGTGCCTGATGTCAGTTTTTAGGAGGCCTTTGGCCCTCCATGGGAAGCCAGGCTTCCTGCTTGTGGCAGCTTGCATCTGGAAGAAATCCTGTTTCGTTCGGGATTGTAAGTGGCCGGAGCTAGGTGCACGGCTGGGGGAATTGGGAACAAAGAATGACCTGTTTCCAGGGGTAAGTAAAGTCAGCTGCCCAGGTGCCTGATGTCAGTTTGTAGGTGACCTTTGGCCCTCCAACGGAAGCAAGTCTTCCAGTTTGTGGCAGCTTGCATCTGGCAGAAATCCTGTTCCGTTCGGGATTGTAGGTGGGCGAGGCCTGGTGCCCGGCAGAGGGAGTTGGGCACAAATGATGGGCTGTTTCCAGGGGTAAGTAAAGTCAGCTGCCCAGGTGCCTGATGTCAGTTTATAGGAGGCCTTTGGCCCTCCAAGGGAAGCCAGGCTTCCAGTTTGTGGCAGCTTGCATCTGGAAGAAATCCTGTTCTGTTCGGGATTGTAGGTGGCCGAGGCCTGGTGCTTGGCAGAGGGAGTTGGGCACAAATGATGGCCTGTTTCATTAGGAAAGTAAAGTCAGCTGCCCAGGTGCCTGATGTCAGTTTGTAGGAGGCCTTTGGCCCTCCAAGTGAAGCCACATTTCCAGCTTGTGGCAGCTTGCATATGGAAGAACTCCTGTTTTGTTCAGGATTGTAGGTGGCCAAAGCTGTGGGCCCGGCAGAGGGAGTTGGGCACAAAGGATGGCCTGTTTCCAGGGGTAAGTAAAGTCAGCTGCCCAGGTGCCTGATGACAGTTTGTAGGAGGCCTTTGTCCCTCCAAGGGAAGCTTGTCTTCCAGTTTGTGGCAGCTTGCATCTGGAAGAAATCCTTCTCCGTTCGGGATTGCAGGTGGACGAGGCCTGGTGCCCTGCAGAGGGAGTTGGACACAAAGGATGGGCTGTTTCCAGGGGTAAGTAAAGTCAGCTGCCCAGGTGCCTGATGTCAGTTTGTAGGAGGCCTTTGGCCCTCCAAGGGAAGCTTGTCTTCCAGTTTGTGGCAGCTTGCATCTGGAAGAAATCCTATTTTGTTCGGGATTGGAGGTGGGCGAGGCCTGGTGCTTGGCAGAGGGAGTTGGGCACAAAGGATGGCCTGTTTAGAGCGATAAGTAAAGTCAGCTGCCCAGGTGCCTGATGTCAGTTTGTAGGAGGCCTTTGGCCCTCCATGGGAAGCCAGGCTTCCTGCTTGTGGCAGCTTGCATCTGGAAGAAATCCTGTTCCGTTCAGGATTGTTGGTGGCCGAGGCCTAGTGCCCGGCAGAGGAAGTTGGGCACAAAGGATGGGCTGTTTCCAGGGGTAAGTAAAGTCAGCTGCCCAGGTGCCTGATGTCAGTTTGTAGGAGGCCTTTGGCCCTCCAAGGGAAGCTTGTCTTCCAGTTTGTGGCAGCTTGCATCTGGAAGAAATCCTGTTCCGTTCGGGATTGTAGGTGGGCGAGGCCTGGTGCCCGGCAGAGGGAGTTGGGCACAAAGGATGGGCTGTTTCCAGGGGTAAGTAAAGTCAGCTGCCCAGGTGCCTGATGTCAGTTTGTAGGAGGCCTTTGGCCCTCCATGGAAAGCCAGGTTTACTGCTTTTGACAGCTTGCATCTGGAAGAAATCCTGTTCCGTTCGGGATTGTAGGTGGCCGAGGCCAGGTGCCCGGCAGAGGGAGTTGGGCACAAATCATAGCTGGTTTCCAGGGGTAAGTAAGGTCAGCTGCCCAGGTGCCTGATGTCAGTTTGTAGGAGGCCTTTGGCCCTCCAAGGGATGACAGGCTTCGAGTTTGTGGCAGCTTGCATCTGGAAGAAATCCTGTTCCGTTCAGGATTGTAGGTGGCCGAGGCCTGGTGCCCGGCAAAGGGAGTTGGGCACAAAGGATGGGCTGTTTCCAGGGGTAAGTTAAGTCAGCTGCCCAAATGCCTGATGTCAGTTTATAGGAGGCCTTTGGCCCTCAAAGGGAAGCTAGTCTTCCTGTTAAAGGCAGCTTGCATCTGGAAGAAATCCTGTTCCGTTCGGGATTGTAGGTGGCCGAGGCCAGGTGCCCGGCAGAGGGAGTTGTGCACAAACGATGTCCTGTTTCCAGGGGTAAGTAAAGTCAGCTGCCCAGGTGCCTGATGTCAGTTTGTAGGAGGCCTTTGGCCCTCCATGGGAAGCCAGGCTTCCTGCTTGTGGCAGCTTGCATCTGGAAGAAATCCTGTTTCGTTCTGGATTGTAGGTGGCCGGAGCTAGGTGCACGGCTGGGGGAATTGGGAACAAAGAATGACCTGTTTCCAGGGGTAAGTAAAGTCAGCTGCCCAGGTGCCTGATGTCAGTTTGTAGGTGACCTTTGGCCCTCCAACGGATGCAAGTCTTCCAGTTTGTGGCAGCTTGCATCTGGAAGAAATCCTGTTCCGTTCGGGATTGTAGGTGGGCGAGGCCTGGTGCCCGGCAGAGGGAGTTGGGCACAAATGATGGGCTGTTTCCAGGAGTAAGTAAAGTCAGCTGCCCAGGTGCCTGATGTCAGTTTATAGGAGGCCTTTGGCCCTCCAAGGGAAGCCAGGCTTCCAGTTTGTGGCAGCTTGCATCTGGAAGAAATCCTGTTCCGTTCGGGATTGTAGGTGGCCGAGGCCTGGTGCTTGGCAGAGGGAGTTGGGCACAAATGATGGCCTGTTTCATTAGGAAAGTAAAGTCAGCTGCCCAGGTGCCTGATGTCAGTTTGTAGGAGGCCTTTGGCCCTCCAAGTGAAGCCACATTTCCAGCTTGTGGCAGCTTGCATATGGAAGAACTCCTGTTTTGTTCGGGATTGTAGGTGGCCAAAGCTGTGGGCCCGGCAGAGGGAGTTGGGCACAAAGGATGGCCTGTTTCCAGGGGTAAGTAAAGTCAGCTGCCCAGGTGCCTGATGACAGTTTGTAGGAGGCCTTTGTCCCTCCAAGGGAAGCTTGTCTTCCAGTTTGTGGCAGCTTGCATCTGGAAGAAATCCTTCTCCGTTCGGGATTGCAGGTGGACGAGGCCTGGTGCCCGGCAGAGGGAGTTAAGCACAAAGGATGGGCTGTTTCCAGGGGTAAGTAAAGTCAGCTGCCCAGGTGCCTGATGTCAGTTTGTAGGAGGCCTTTGGCCCTCCAAAGGAAGCTTGTCTTCCAGTTTGTGGCAGCTTGCATCTGGAAGAAATCCTGTTTTGTTCGGGATTGTAGGTGGGCGAGGCCTGGTGCCCGGCAGAGGGAGTTGGGCACAAAGGATGGCCTGTTTAGAGCGGTAAGTAAAGTCAGCTGCCCAGGTGCCTGATGTCAGTTTGTAGGAGGCCTTTGGCCCTCCATGGGAAGCCAGGCTTCCTGTTTGTGGCAGCTTGCATCTGGAAGAAATCCTGTTCCGTTCAGGATTGTTGGTGGCCGAGGCCTAGTGCCCGGCAGAGGAAGTTGGGCACAAAGGATGGGCTGTTTCCAGGGGTAAGTAAAGTCAGCTGCCCAGGTGCCTGATGTCAGTTTGTAGGAGGCCTTTGGCCCTCCAAGGGAAGCTTGTCTTCCAGTTTGTGGCAGCTTGCATCTGGAAGAAATCCTGTTCCGTTCGGGATTGTAGGTGGGCGAGGCCTGGTGCCCGGCAGAGGGAGTTGGGCACAAAGGATGGGCTGTTTCCAGGGGTAAGTAAAGTCAGCTGCCCAGGTGCCTGATGTCAGTTTGTAGGAGGCCTTTGGCCCTCCAAGGGAAGCTTGTCTTCCAGTTTGTGGCAGCTTGCATCTGGAAGAAATCCTGTTCCGTTCGGGATTGTAGGTGGGCAAGGCCTGGTGCTTGGCAGAGGGAGTTGGGCACAAAGGATGGGCTGTTTCCAGGGGTAAGTAAAGTCAGCTGCCCAGGTGCCTGATGTCAGTTTGTAGGAGGCCTTTGGCCCTCCATGGGAAGCCAGGTTTACTGGTTTTGGCAGCTTGCATCTGGAAGAAATCCTGTTCCGTTCGGGATTGTAGGTGGCCGAGGCCAGGTGCCCGGCAGAGGGAGTTGGGCACAAATGATGGCTGGTTTCCAGGGGTAAGTAAGGTCAGCTGCCCAGGTGCCTGATGTCAGTTTGTAGGAGGCCTTTGGCCCTCCAAGGGATGACAGGCTTCCAGTTTGTGGCAGCTTGCATCTGGAAGAAATCCTGTTTCGTTCAGGATTGTAGGTAGCCGAGGCCTGGTGCCCGGCAAAGGGAGTTGGGCACAAAGGATGGGCTGTTTCCAGGGGTAAGTAAAGTCAGCTGCCCAGGTGCCTGATGTCAGTTTGTAGGAGGCCTTTGGCCCTCCAAGGGAAGCTTGTCTTCCAATTTGTGGCAGCTTGCATCTGGAAGAAATCCTGTTCCGTTCGGGATTGTAGGTGGGCGAGGCCTGGTGCCCGACAGAGGGAGTTGGGCACAAAGGATGGGCTGTTTCCAGGGGTAAGTAAAGTCAGCTGCCCAGGTGCCTGATGTCAGTTTGTAGGAGGCCTTTGGCCCTCCAAGGGAAGCTTGTCTTCCAGTTTGTGGCAGCTTGCATCTGGAAGAAATCCTGTTCCGTTCGGGATTGTAGGTGGCCGAGGCCAGGTGCCCGGCAGAGGGAGTTGGGCACAAAGATGGGCTGTTTCCAGGGGTAAGTATAGTCAGCTGCCCAGGTGCCTGATGTCAGTTTGTAGGAGGCCTTTGGCCCTCCATGGGAAGCCAGGTTTCCTGCTTGTGGCAGCTTGCATCTGGAAGAAATCCTGTTCCGTTCGGGATTGTAGGTGGCCGAGGCCAGGTGCCCGGCAGAGGGAGTTGGGCACAAATGATGGCTGGTTTCCAGGGGTAAGTAAGGTCAGCTGCCCAGGTGCCTGATGTCAGTTTGTAGGAGGCCTTTGGCCCTCCAAGGGATGACAGGCTTCCAGTTTGTGGTAGCTTGCATCTGGAAGAAATCCTGTTCCGTTCAGGATTGTTGGTGGCCGAGGCCTGGTGCCCGGCAGAGGGAGTTGGGCACAAAGGATGGGCTGTTTCCAGGGGTAAGTAAAGTCAGCTGCCCAGGTGCCTGATGTCAGTTTGTAGGAGGCCTTTGGCCCTCCAAGGGAAGCTAGTCTTCCAGCTTGTGGCAGCTTGCATCTGGAAGAAATCCTGTTCCGTTCGGGATTGTAGGTGGGCGAGGCCTGGTGCCCGGCAGAGGGAGTTGGGCACAAAGGATGGGCTGTTTCCAGGGGTAAGTAAAGTCAGCTGCCCAGGTGCCTGATGTCAGTTTGTAGGAGGCCTTTGGCCCTCCAAGGGAAGCTTGTCTTCCAGTTTGTGGCAGCTTGCATCTGGAAGAAATCCTGTTCCGTTCGGGATTGTAGGTGGGCAAGGCCTGGTGCTTGGCAGAGGGAGTTGGGCACAAAGGATGGGCTGTTTCCAGGGGTAAGTTAAGTCAGCTGCCCAAATGCCTGATGTCAGTTTATAGGAGGCCTTTGGCCCTCCAAGGGAAGCTAGTCTTCCTGTTAAAGGCAGCTTGCATCTGGAAGAAATGCTGTTCCGTTCGGGATTGTAGGTGGCCGAGGCCAGGTGCCCGGCAGAGGGAGTTGTGCACAAACGATGTCCTGTTTCCAGGGGTAAGTAAAGTCAGCTGCCCAGGTGCCTGATGTCAGTTTGTAGGAGGCCTTTGGCCCTCCATGGGAAGCCAGGCTTCCTGCTTGTGGCAGCTTGCATCTGGAAGAAATCCTGTTTCGTTCTGGATTGTAGGTGGCCGGAGCTAGGTGCACGGCTGGGGGAATTGGGAACAAAGAATGACCTGTTTCCAGGGGTAAGTAAAGTCAGCTGCCCAGGTGCCTGATGTCAGTTTGTAGGTGACCTTTGGCCCTCCAACGGAAGCAAGTCTTCCAGTTTGTGGCAGCTTGCATCTGGAAGAAATCCTGTTTTGTTCGGGATTGTAGGTGGGCGAGGCCTGGTGCCCGGCAGAGGGAGTTGGGCACAAATGATGGGCTGTTTCCAGGGGTAAGTAAAGTCAGCTGCCCAGGTGCCTGATGTCAGTTTATAGGAGGCCTTTGGCCCTCCAAGGGAAGCCAGGCTTCCAGTTTGTGGCAGCTTGCATCTGGAAGAAATCCTGTTCCGTTCGGGATTGTATGTGGCCGAGGCCTGGTGCTTGGCAGAGGGAGTTGGGCACAAATGATGGCCAGTTTCATTAGGAAAGTAAAGTCAGCTGCCCAGGTGCCTGATGTCAGTTTGTAGGAGGCCTTTGGCCCTCCAAGTGAAGCCACATTTCCAGCTTGTGGCAGCTTGCATATGGAAGAACTCCTGTTTTGTTCGGGATTGTAGGTGGCCAAAGCTGTGGGCCCGGCAGAGGGAGTTGGGCACAAAGGATGGCCTGTTTCCAGGGGTAAGTAAAGTCAGCTGCCCAGGTGCCTGATGACAGTTTGTAGGAGGCCTTTGGCCCTCCAAGGGAAGCTTGTCTTCCAGTTTGTGGCAGCTTGCATCTGGAAGAAATCCTTCTCCGTTCGGGATTGCAGGTGGACGAGGCCTTGTGCCCGGCAGAGGGAGTTGGGCACAAAGGATGGGCTGTTTCCAGGGGTAAGTAAAGTCAGCTGCCCAGGTGCCTGATGTCAGTTTGTAGGAGGCCTTTGGCCCTCCAAGGGAAGCTTGTCTTCCAGTTTGTGGCAGCTTGCATCTGGAAGAAATCCTGTTTTGTTCGGGATTGTAGGTGGGCGAGGCCTGGTGCCCGGCAGAGGGAGTTGGGCACAAAGGATGGCCTGTTTAGAGCGGTAAGTAAAGTCAGCTGCCCAGGTGCCTGATGTCAGTTTGTAGGAGGCCTTTGGCCCTCCATGGGAAGCCAGGCTTCCTGCTTGTGGCAGCTTGCATCTGGAAGAAATCCTGTTCCGTTCAGGATTGTTGGTGGCCGAGGCCTAGTGCCCGGCAGAGGAAGTTGGGCACAAAGGATGGGCTGTTTCCAGGGGTAAGTAAAGTCAGCTGCCCAGGTGCCTGATGTCAGTTTGTAGGAGGCCTTTGGCCCTCCAAGGGAAGCTTGTCTTCCAGTTTGTGGCAGCTTGCATCTGGAAGAAATCCTGTTCCGTTCGGGATTGTAGGTGGGCGAGGCCTGGTGCCCGGCAGAGGGAGTTGGGCACAAAGGATGGGCTGTTTCCAGGGGGAAGTAAAGTCAGCTGCCCAGGTGCCTGATGTCAGTTTTTAGGAGGCCTTTGGCCCTCCAAGGGAAGCTTGTCTTCCAGTTTGTGGCAGCTTGCATGTGGAAGAAATCCTGTTCCGTTCGGGATTGTAGGTGGGCAAGGCCTGGTGCTTGGCAGAGGGAGTTGGGCACAAAGGATGGGCTCTTTCCAGGGGTAAGTAAAGTCAGCTGCCCAGGTGCCTGATGTCAGTTTGTAGGAGGCCTTTGGCCCTCCATGGGAAGCCAGGTTTACTGCTTTTGGCAGCTTGCATCTGGAAGAAATCCTGTTCCGTTCGGGATTGTAGGTGGCCGAGGCCAGGTGCCCGGCAGAGGGAGTTGGGCACAAATGATGGATGGTTTCCAGGGGTAAGTAAGGACAACTGCCCAGGTGCCTGATGTCAGTTTGTAGGAGGCCTTTGGCCCTCCAAGGGATGACAGGCTTCCAGTTTGTGGCAGCTTGCATCTGGAAGAAATCCTGTTCCGTTCAGGATTGTAGGTGGCCGAGGCCTGGTGCCCGGCAAAGGGAGTTGGGCACAAAGGATGGCCTGTTTCCAGGGGTAAGTAAAGTCAGCTGCCCAGGTGCCTGATGTAGGTTTGTAGGAGGCCTTTGGCCCTCCAAGGGAAGCTTGTCTTCCAGTTTGTGGCAGCTTGCATCTGGAAGAAATCCTGTTCTGTTCGGGATTGTAGGTGGGCGAGGCCTGGTGCCCGGCAGAGGGAGTTGGGCACAAAGGATGGGCTGTTTCCAGGGGTAAGTAAAGTCAGCTGCCCAGGTGCCTGATGTCAGTTTGTAGGAGGCCTTTGGCCCTCCAAGGGAAGCTTGTCTTCCAGTTTGTGGCAGCTTGCATCTGGAAGAAATCCTGTTCCGTTCGGGATTGTAGGTGGCCGAGGCCAGGTGCCCGGCAGAGGGAGTTGGGCACAAAGGATGGGCTGTTTCCAGGGGTAAGTAAAGTCAGCTGCCCAGGTGCCTGATGTCAGTTTGTAGGAGGCCTTTGGCCCTCCATGGGAAGCCAGGTTTCCTGCTTGTGGCAGCTTGCATCTGGAAGAAATCCTGTTCCGTTCGGGATTGTAGGTGGCCGAGGCCAGGTGCCCGGCAGAGGGAGTTGGGCACAAATGATGGCTGGTTTCCAGGGGTAAGTAAGGTCAGCTGCCCAGGTGCCTGATGTCAGTTTGTAGGAGGCCTTTGGCCCTCCAAGGGATGACAGGCTTCCAGTTTGTGGCAGCTTGCATCTGGAAGAAATCCTGTTCCGTTCAGGATTGTAGGTGGCCGAGGCCTGGTGCCCGGCAGAGGGAGTTGGGCACAAAGGATGGCCTGTTTCCAGGGGTAAGTAAAGTCAGCTGCCCAGGTGCCTGATGTCAGTTTGTAGGAGGCCTTTGGCCCTCCAAGGGAAGCTAGTCTTCCAGCTTGTGGCAGCTTGCATCTGGAAGAAATGCTGTTTCGTTCGGGATTGTAGGTGGCCGAGGCCAGGTGCCCGGCTGAGGGAGTTGGGCTCAAAGGATGTCCTGTTTAGAGGGGTAAGTAAAGTCAGCTGCCCAGGTGCCTGATGTCAGTTTGTAGGAGGCCTTTGGCCCTCCAAGGGAAGCCAGGCTTCCAGTTTGTGGCAGCTTGCATCTGGAAGAAATCCTGTTCTGTTCGGGATTGTAGGTGGGCGAGGCCTGGTGCCCGGCAGAGGGAGTTGGGCACAAAGGATGGGCTGTTTCCAGGGGTAAGTAAAGTCAGCTGCCCAGGTGCCTGATGTCAGTTTGTAGGAGGCCTTTGGCCCTCCAAGGGAAGCTTGTCTTCCAGTTTGTGGCAGCTTGCATGTGGAAGAAATCCTGTTCCGTTCGGGATTGTAGGTGGGCAAGGCCTGGTGCTTGGCAGAGGGAGTTGGGCACAAAGGATGGGCTCTTTCCAGGGGTAAGTAAAGTCAGCTGCCCAGGTGCCTGATGTCAGTTTGTAGGAGGCCTTTGGCCCTCCATGGGAAGCCAGGTTTACTGCTTTTGGCAGCTTGCATCTGGAAGAAATCCTGTTCCGTTCGGGATTGTAGGTGGCCGAGGCCAGGTGCCCGGCAGAGGGAGTTGGGCACAAATGATGGATGGTTTCCAGGGGTAAGTAAGGACAACTGCCCAGGTGCCTGATGTCAGTTTGTAGGAGGCCTTTGGCCCTCCAAGGGATGACAGGCTTCCAGTTTGTGGCAGCTTGCATCTGGAAGAAATCCTGTTCCGTTCAGGATTGTAGGTGGCCGAGGCCTGGTGCCCGGCAAAGGGAGTTGGGCACAAAGGATGGCCTGTTTCCAGGGGTAAGTAAAGTCAGCTGCCCAGGTGCCTGATGTAGGTTTGTAGGAGGCCTTTGGCCCTCCAAGGGAAGCTTGTCTTCCAGTTTGTGGCAGCTTGCATCTGGAAGAAATCCTGTTCTGTTCGGGATTGTAGGTGGGCGAGGCCTGGTGCCCGGCAGAGGGAGTTGGGCACAAAGGATGGGCTGTTTCCAGGGGTAAGTAAAGTCAGCTGCCCAGGTGCCTGATGTCAGTTTGTAGGAGGCCTTTGGCCCTCCAAGGGAAGCTTGTCTTCCAGTTTGTGGCAGCTTGCATCTGGAAGAAATCCTGTTCCGTTCGGGATTGTAGGTGGCCGAGGCCAGGTGCCCGGCAGAGGGAGTTGGGCACAAAGGATGGGCTGTTTCCAGGGGTAAGTAAAGTCAGCTGCCCAGGTGCCTGATGTCAGTTTGTAGGAGGCCTTTGGCCCTCCATGGGAAGCCAGGTTTCCTGCTTGTGGCAGCTTGCATCTGGAAGAAATCCTGTTCCGTTCGGGATTGTAGGTGGCCGAGGCCAGGTGCCCGGCAGAGGGAGTTGGGCACAAATGATGGCTGGTTTCCAGGGGTAAGTAAGGTCAGCTGCCCAGGTGCCTGATGTCAGTTTGTAGGAGGCCTTTGGCCCTCCAAGGGATGACAGGCTTCCAGTTTGTGGCAGCTTGCATCTGGAAGAAATCCTGTTCCGTTCAGGATTGTAGGTGGCCGAGGCCTGGTGCCCGGCAGAGGGAGTTGGGCACAAAGGATGGCCTGTTTCCAGGGGTAAGTAAAGTCAGCTGCCCAGGTGCCTGATGTCAGTTTGTAGGAGGCCTTTGGCCCTCCAAGGGAAGCTAGTCTTCCAGCTTGTGGCAGCTTGCATCTGGAAGAAATGCTGTTTCGTTCGGGATTGTAGGTGGCCGAGGCCAGGTGCCCGGCTGAGGGAGTTGGGCTCAAAGGATGTCCTGTTTAGAGGGGTAAGTAAAGTCAGCTGCCCAGGTGCCTGATGTCAGTTTGTAGGAGGCCTTTGGCCCTCCAAGGGAAGCCAGGCTTCCAGTTTGTGGCAGCTTGCATCTGGAAGAAATCCTGTTCCGTTCGGGATTGTAGGTGGGCGAGGCCTGGTGCCCGGCAGAGGGAGTTGGGCACAAAGGATGGCCTGTTTAGAGCGGTAAGTAAAGTCAGCTGCCCAGGTGCCTGATGTCAGTTTGTAGGAGGCCTTTGGCCCTCCATGGGAAGCCAGGCTTCCTGTTTGTGGCAGCTTGCATCTGGAAGAAATCCTGTTCCGTTCAGGATTGTTGGTGGCCGAGGCCTAGTGCCCGGCAGAGGAAGTTGGGCACAAAGGATGGGCTGTTTCCAGGGGTAAGTAAAGTCAGCTGCCCAGGTGCCTGATGTCAGTTTGTAGGAGGCCTTTGGCCCTCCAAGGGAAGCTTGTCTTCCAGTTTGTGGCAGCTTGCATCTGGAAGAAATCCTGTTCCGTTCGGGATTGTAGGTGGGCGAGGCCTGGTGCCCGGCAGAGGGAGTTGGGCACAAAGGATGGGCTGTTTCCAGGGGTAAGTAAAGTCAGCTGCCCAGGTGCCTGATGTGAGTTTGTAGGAGGCCTTTGGCCCTCCAAGGGAAGCTTGTCTCCCAGTTTGTGGAAGCTTGCATCTGGAAGAAATCCTGTTCCGTTCAAATTGTAGGTGGGCAAGGCCTGGTGCTTGGCAGAGGGAGTTGGGCACAAAGGATGGGCTGTTTCCAGGGGTAAGTAAAGTCAGCTGCCCAGGTGCCTGATGTCAGTTTGTAGGAGGCCTTTGGCCCTCCATGGGAAGCCAGGTTTACTGGTTTTGGCAGCTTGCATCTGGAAGAAATCCTGTTCCGTTCGGGATTGTAGGTGGCCGAGGCCAGGTGCCCGGCAGAGGGAGTTGGGCACAAATGATGGCTGGTTTCCAGGGGTAAGTAAGGTCAGCTGCCCAGGTGCCTGATGCCAGTTTGTAGGAGGCCTTTGGCCCTCCAAGGGATGACAGGCTTCCAGTTTGTGGCAGCTTGCATCTAAAAGAAATCCTGTTCCGTTCAGGATTGTAGGTAGCCGAGGCCTGGTGCCCGGCAAAGGGAGTTGGGCACAAAGGATGGGCTGTTTCCAGGGGTAAGTAAAGTCAGCTGCCCAGGTGCCTGATGTCAGTTTGTAGGAGGCCTTTGGCCCTCCAAGGGAAGCTTGTCTTCCAGTTTGTGGCAGCTTGCATCTGGAAGAAATCCTGTTCCGTTCGGGATTGTAGGTGGGCGAGGCCTGGTGCCCGACAGAGGGAGTTGGGCACAAAGGATGGGCTGTTTCCAGGGGTAAGTAAAGTCAGCTGCCCAGGTGCCTGATGTCAGTTTGTAGGAGGCCTTTGGCCCTCCAAGGGAAGCTTGTCTTCCAGTTTGTGGCAGCTTGCATCTGGAAGAAATCCTGTTCCGTTCGGGATTGTAGGTGGCCGAGGCCAGGTGCCCGGCAGAGGGAGTTGGGCACAAAGATGGGCTGTTTCCAGGGGTAAGTATAGTCAGCTGCCCAGGTGCCTGATGTCAGTTTGTAGGAGGCCTTTGGCCCTCCATGGGAAGCCAGGTTTCCTGCTTGTGGCAGCTTGCATCTGGAAGAAATCCTGTTCCGTTCGGGATTGTAGGTGGCCGAGGCCAGGTGCCCGGCAGAGGGAGTTGGGCACAAATGATGGCTGGTTTCCTGGGGTAAGTAAGGTCAGCTGCCCAGGTGCCTGATGTCAGTTTGTAGGAGGCCTTTGGCCCTCCAAGGGATGACAGGCTTCCAGTTTGTGGCAGCTTGCATCTGGAAGAAATCCTGTTCCGTTCAGGATTGTAGGTGGCCGAGGCCTGGTGCCCGTCAGAGGGAGTTGGGCACAAAGGATGGCCTGTTTCCAGGGGTAAGTAAAGTCAGCTGCCCAGGTGCCTGATGTCAGTTTGTAGGAGGCCTTTGGCCCTCCAAGGGAAGCTAGTCTTCCAGCTTGTGGCAGCTTGCATCTGGAAGAAATCCTGTTCCGTTCGGGATTGTAGGTGGGCGAGGCCTGGTGCCCGGCAGAGGGAGTTGGGCACAAAGGATGGGCTGTTTCCAGGGGTAAGTAAAGTCAGCTGCCCAGGTGCCTGATGTCAGTTTGTAGGAGGCCTTTGGCCCTCCAAGGGAAGCTTGTCTTCCAGTTTGTGGCAGCTTGCATCTGGAAGAAATCCTGTTCCGTTCGGGATTGTAGGTGGGCAAGGCCTGGTGCTTGGCAGAGGGAGTTGGGCACAAAGGATGGGCTGTTTCCAGGGGTAAGTAAAGTCAGCTGCCCAGGTGCCTGATGTCAGTTTGTAGGAGGCCTTTGGCCCTCCATGGGAAGCCAGGTTTACTGCTTGTGGCAGCTTGCATCTGGAAGAAATCCTGTTCCGTTCGGGATTGTAGGTGGCCGAGGCCAGGTGCCCGGCAGAGGGAGTTGGGCACAAATGATGGCTGGTTTCCAGGGTAAGTAAGGTCAGCTGCCCAGGTGCCTGATGTCAGTTTGTAGGAGGCCTTTGGCCCTCCATGGGAAGCCAGGCTTCCTGCTTGTGGCAGCTTGCATCTGGAAGAAATCCTGTTTCGTTCGGGATTGTAAGTGGCCGGTGCTAGGTGCACGGCTGGGGGAATTGGGAACAAAGAATGACCTGTTTCCAGGGGTAAGTAAAGTCAGCTGCCCAGGTGCCTGATGTCAGTTTGTAGGTGACCTTTGGCCCTCCAACGGAAGCAAGTCTTCCAGTTTGTGGCAGCTTGCATCTGGCAGAAATCCTGTTCCGTTCGGGATTGTAGGTGGGCGAGGCCTGGTGCCCGGCAGAGGGAGTTGGGCACAAATGATGGGCTGTTTCCAGGGGTAAGTAAAGTCAGCTGCCCAGGTGCCTGATGTCAGTTTATAGGAGGCCTTTGGCCCTCCAAGGGAAGCCAGGCTTCCAGTTTGTGGCAGCTTGCATCTGGAAGAAATCCTGTTCTGTTCGGGATTGTAGGTGGCCGAGGCCTGGTGCTTGGCAGAGGGAGTTGGGCACAAATGATGGCCTGTTTCATTAGGAAAGTAAAGTCAGCTGCCCAGGTGCCTGATGTCAGTTTGTAGGAGGCCTTTGGCCCTCCAAGTGAAGCCACATTTCCAGCTTGTGGCAGCTTGCATATGGAAGAACTCCTGTTTTGTTCGGGATTGTAGGTGGCCAAAGCTGTGGGCCCGGCAGAGGGAGTTGGGCACAAAGGATGGCCTGTTTCCAGGGGTAAGTAAAGTCAGCTGCCCAGGTGCCTGATGACAGTTTGTAGGAGGCCTTTGTCCCTCCAAGGGAAGCTTGTCTTCCAGTTTGTGGCAGCTTGCATCTGGAAGAAATCCTTCTCCGTTCGGGATTGCAGGTGGACGAGGCCTGGTGCCCGGCAGAGGGAGTTGGACACAAAGGATGGGCTGTTTCCAGGGGTAAGTAAAGTCAGCTGCCCAGGTGCCTGATGTCAGTTTGTAGGAGGCCTTTGGCCCTCCAAGGGAAGCTTGTCTTCCAGTTTGTGGCAGCTTGCATCTGGAAGAAATCCTATTTTGTTCGGGATTGGAGGTGGGCGAGGCCTGGTGCCCGGCAGAGGGAGTTGGGCACAAAGGATGGCCTGTTTAGAGCGATAAGTAAAGTCAGCTGCCCAGGTGCCTGATGTCAGTTTGTAGGAGGCCTTTGGCCCTCCATGGGAAGCCAGGCTTCCTGCTTGTGGCAGCTTGCATCTGGAAGAAATCCTGTTCCGTTCAGGATTGTTGGTGGCCGAGGCCTAGTGCCCGGCAGAGGAAGTTGGGCACAAAGGATGGGCTGTTTCCAGGGGTAAGTAAAGTCAGCTGCCCAGGTGCCTGATGTCAGTTTGTAGGAGGCCTTTGGCCCTCCAAGGGAAGCTTGTCTTCCAGTTTGTGGCAGCTTGCATCTGGAAGAAATCCTGTTCCGTTCGGGATTGTAGGTGGGCGAGGCCTGGTGCCCGGCAGAGGGAGTTGGGCACAAAGGATGGGCTGTTTCCAGGGGTAAGTAAAGTCAGCTGCCCAGGTGCCTGATGTCAGTTTGTAGGAGGCCTTTGGCCCTCCATGGAAAGCCAGGTTTACTGCTTTTGACAGCTTGCATCTGGAAGAAATCCTGTTCCGTTCGGGATTGTAGGTGGCCGAGGCCAGGTGCCCGGCAGAGGGAGTTGGGCACAAATCATAGCTGGTTTCCAGGGGTAAGTAAGGTCAGCTGCCCAGGTGCCTGATGTCAGTTTGTAGGAGGCCTTTGGCCCTCCAAGGGATGACAGGCTTCCAGTTTGTGGCAGCTTGCATCTGGAAGAAATCCTGTTCCGTTCAGGATTGTAGGTGGCCGAGGCCTGGTGCCCGGCAAAGGGAGTTGGGCACAAAGGATGGCCTGTTTCCAGGGGTAAGTAAAGTCAGCTGCCCAGGTGCCTGATGTCAGTTTGTAGGAGGCCTTTGGCCCTCCATGGGAAGCCAGGTTTCCTGCTTGTGGCAGCTTGCATCTGGAAGAAATCCTGTTCCGTTCGGGATTGTAGGTTGCCGAGGCCAGGTGCCCGGCAGAGGCAGTTGGGCACAAATGATGGCTGGTTTCCAGGGGTAAGTAAGGTCAGCTGCCCAGGTGCCTGATGTCAGTTTGTAGGAGGCCTTTGGCCCTCCAAGGGATGACAGGCTTCCAGTTTGTGGCAGCTTGCATCTGGAAGAAATCCTGTTCCGTTCAGGATTGTAGGTGGCCGAGGCCTGGTGCCCGGCAGAGGGAGTTGGGCACAAAGGATGGGCTGTTTCCAGGAGTAAGTAAAGTCAGCTGCCCAGGTGCCTTATGTCAGTTTGTAAGAGGCCTTTGGTCCTCCATTGGAAACCAGTCTTCTAGCTTGTGGCAGCATGCATCGGGAAGAAATCCTGCTCCGTTCGGGATTGTAGGTGGCCGAGGCCAGGTGCCCGGCAGAGGGAGTTGGGCACAAAGGATGTCCTGTTTAGAGGGGTAAGTAAAGTCAGCTGCCCACGTGCCTGATGTCAGTTTGTAGGAGGCCGTTGGCCCTCCATGGGAAGCGAGGATTCCTGCTTGTGGCAGCTTGCATCTGGAAGAAATCCTGTTCCGTTCAGGATTGTAGGTGGCCGAGGCCTGGTGCCCGGCAGAGGGAGTTGGGCACAAAGGATGGGCTGTTTCCAGGGGTAAGTAAAGTCAGCTGCCCAGGTGCCTGATGTCAGTTTGTAGGAGGCCTTTGGCCCTCCAAGTGAAGCCACATTTCCAGCTTGTGGCAGCTTGCATATGGAAGAACTCCTGTTTTGTTCGGGATTGTAGGTGGCCAAAGCTTTGGGCCCGGCAGAGGGAGTTGGGCACAAAGGATGGCCTGTTTCCAGGGGTAAGTAAAGTCAGCTGCCCAGGTGCCTGATGACAGTTTGTAGGAGGCCTTTGTCCCTCCAAGGGAAGCTTGTCTTCCAGTTTGTGGCAGCTTGCATCTGGAAGAAATCCTTCTCCGTTCGGGATTGCAGGTGGACGAGGCCTGGTGCCCGGCAGAGGGAGTTGGGCACAAAGGATGGGCTGTTTCCAGGGGTAAGTAAAGTCAGCTGCCCAGGTGCCTGATGTCAGTTTGTAGGAGGCCTTTGGCCCTCCATGGGAAGCCAGGTTTCCTGCTTGTGGCAGCTTGCATCTGGAAGAAATCCTGTTCCGTTCGGGATTGTAGGTGGCCGAGGCCAGGTGCCCGGCAGAGGGAGTTGGGCACAAATGATGGCTGGTTTCCAGGGGTAAGTAAGGTCAGCTGCCCAGGTGCCTGATGTCAGTTTGTAGGAGGCCTTTGGCCCTCCAAGGGATGACAGGCTTCCAGTTTGTGGCAGCTTACATCTGGAAGAAATCCTGTTCCGTTCAGGATTGTAGGTGGCCGAGGCCTGGTGCCTGGCAGAGGGAGTTGGGCACAAAGGATGGCCTGTTTCCAGGGGTAAGTAAAGTCAGCTGCCCAGGTGCCTGATGTCAGTTTGTAGGAGGCCTTTGGCCCTCCAAGGGAAGCTAGTCTTCCAGCTTGTGGCAGCTTGCATCTGGAAGAAATGCTGTTTCGTTCGGGATTGTAGGTGGCCGAGGCCAGGTGCCCGGCTGAGGGAGTTGGGCTCAAAGGATGTCCTGTTTAGAGGGGTAAGTAAAGTCAGCTGCCCAGGTGCCTGATGTCAGTTTGTAGGAGGCCTTTGGCCCTCCATGGGAAGCCAGGCTTCCTGCTTGTGGCAGCTTGCATCTGGAAGAAATCCTGTTCCGTTCAGGATTGTAGGTGGCCGAGGCCTGGTGCCCGGCAGAGGGAGTTGGGCACAAAGGATGGGCTGTTTCCAGGAGTAAGTAAAGTCAGCTGCCCAGGTGCCTTATGTCAGTTTGTAGGAGGCCTTTGGTCCTCCATTGGAAACCAGTCTTCTAGCTTGTGGCAGCATGCATCGGGAAGAAATCCAGCTCCGTTCGGGATTGTAGGTGGCCGAGGCCAGGTGCCCGGCAGAGGGAGTTGGGCACAAAGGATGTCCTGTTTAGAGGGGTAAGTAAAGTCAGCTGCCCACGTGCCTGATGTCAGTTTGTAGGAGGCCTTTGGCCCTCCATGGGAAGCCAGGATTCCTGCTTGTGGCAGCTTGCATCTGGAAGAAACCTGTTCCGTTCAGGATTGTAGGTGGCCGAGGCCTGGTGCCCGGCAGAGGGAGTTGGGCACAAAGGATGGGCTGTTTCCAGGGGTAAGTAAAGTCAGCTGCCCAGGTGCCTGATGTCAGTTTGTAGGAGGCCTTTGGCCCTCCAAGGGAAGCCAGGTTTCCAGTTTGTGGCAGCTTGCATCTGGAAGAAATCCTGTTCCGTTCGGGATTGTAGGTCGGCGAGGCCTGGTGCCCGGCAGAGGGAGTTGGGCACAAAGGATGGGCTGTTTCCAGGGGTAAGTAAAGTCAGCTGCCCAGGTGCCTGATGTCAGTTTGTAGGAGGCCTTTGGCCCTCCAAGGGAAGCCAGGCTTCCAGTTTGTGGCAGCTTGCATCTGGAAGAAATCCTGTTCCGTTCGGGATTGTAGGTGGGCGAGGCCTGGTGCCCGGCAGAGGGAGTTGGGCACAAAGGATGGGCTGTTTCCAGGGGTAAGTAAAGTCAGATGCCCAGGTGCCTGATGTCAGTTTGTAGGAGGCCTTTGGCCCTCCAAGGGAAGCTTGTCTTCCAGTTTGTGGCAGCTTACATCTGGAAGAAATCCTGTTCCGTTCGGGATTGTAGGTGGGCAAGGCCTGGTGCTTGGCAGAGGGAGTTGGGCACAAATGATGGGCTGTTTCCAGGGGTAAGTTAAGTCAGCTGCCCAAATGCCTGATGTCAGTTTATAGGAGGCCTTTGGCCCTCCAAGGGAAGCTAGTCTTCCTGTTAAAGGCAGCTTGCATCTGGAAGAAATCCTGTTCTGTTCGGGATTGTAGGTGGCCGAGGCCAGGTGCCTGGCAGAGGGAGTTGTGCACAAACGATGTCCTGTTTCCAGGGGTAAGTAAAGTCAGCTGCCCAGGTGCCTGATGTCAGTTTTTAGGAGGCCTTTGGCCCTCCATGGGAAGCCAGGCTTCCTGCTTGTGGCAGCTTGCATCTGGAAGAAATCCTGTTTCGTTCGGGATTGTAAGTGGCCGGAGCTAGGTGCACGGCTGGGGGAATTGGGAACAAAGAATGACCTGTTTCCAGGGGTAAGTAAAGTCAGCTGCCCAGGTGCCTGATGTCAGTTTGTAGGTGACCTTTGGCCCTCCAACGGAAGCAAGTCTTCCAGTTTGTGGCAGCTTGCATCTGGCAGAAATCCTGTTCCGTTCGGGATTGTAGGTGGGCGAGGCCTGGTGCCCGGCAGAGGGAGTTGGGCACAAATGATGGGCTGTTTCCAGGGGTAAGTAAAGTCAGCTGCCCAGGTGCCTGATGTCAGTTTATAGGAGGCCTTTGGCCCTCCAAGGGAAGCCAGGCTTCCAGTTTGTGGCAGCTTGCATCTGGAAGAAATCCTGTTCTGTTCGGGATTGTAGGTGGCCGAGGCCTGGTGCTTGGCAGAGGGAGTTGGGCACAAATGATGGCCTGTTTCATTAGGAAAGTAAAGTCAGCTGCCCAGGTGCCTGATGTCAGTTTGTAGGAGGCCTTTGGCCCTCCTAGTGAAGCCACATTTCCAGCTTGTGGCAGCTTGCATATGGAAGAACTCCTGTTTTGTTCGGGATTGTAGGTGGCCAAAGCTGTGGGCCCGGCAGAGGGAGTTGGGCACAAAGGATGGCCTGTTTCCAGGGGTAAGTAAAGTCAGCTGCCCAGGTGCCTGATGACAGTTTGTAGGAGGCCTTTGTCCCTCCAAGGGAAGCTAGTCTTCCAGTTTGTGGCAGCTTGCATCTGGAAGAAATCCTTCTCCGTTCGGGATTGCAGGTGGACGAGGCCTGGTGCCCGGCAGAGGGAGTTGGACACAAAGGATGGGCTGTTTCCAGGGGTAAGTAAAGTCAGCTGCCCAGGTGCCTGATGTCAGTTTGTAGGAGGCCTTTGGCCCTCCAAGGGAAGCTTGTCTTCCAGTTTGTGGCAGCTTGCATCTGGAAGAAATCCTATTTTGTTCGGGATTGGAGGTGGGCGAGGCCTGGTGCCCGGCAGAGGGAGTTGGGCACAAAGGATGGCCTGTTTAGAGCGATAAGTAAAGTCAGCTGCCCAGGTGCCTGATGTCAGTTTGTAGGAGGCCTTTGGCCCTCCATGGGAAGCCAGGCTTCCTGCTTGTGGCAGCTTGCATCTGGAAGAAATCCTGTTCCGTTCAGGATTGTTGGTGGCCGAGGCCTAGTGCCCGGCAGAGGAAGTTGGGCACAAAGGATGGGCTGTTTCCAGGGGTAAGTAAAGTCAGCTGCCCAGGTGCCTGATGTCAGTTTGTAGGAGGCCTTTGGCCCTCCAAGGGAAGCTTGTCTTCCAGTTTGTGGCAGCTTGCATCTGGAAGAAATCCTGTTCCGTTCGGGATTGTAGGTGGCCGAGGCCTGGTGCCCGGCAGAGGGAGTTGGGCACAAAGGATGGGCTGTTTCCAGGGGTAAGTAAAGTCAGCTGCCCAGGTGCCTGATGTCAGTTTGTAGGAGGCCTTTGGCCCTCCATGGAAAGCCAGGTTTACTGCTTTTGACAGCTTGCATCTGGAAGAAATCCTGTTCCGTTCGGGATTGTAGGTGGCCGAGGCCAGGTGCCCGGCAGAGGGAGTTGGGCACAAATCATAGCTGGTTTCCAGGGGTAAGTAAGGTCAGCTGCCCAGGTGCCTGATGTCAGTTTGTAGGAGGCCTTTGGCCCTCCAAGGGATGACAGGCTTCCAGTTTGTGGCAGCTTGCATCTGGAAGAAATCCTGTTCCGTTCAGGATTGTAGGTGGCCGAGGCCTGGTGCCCGGCAAAGGGAGTTGGGCACAAAGGATGGCCTGTTTCCAGGGGTAAGTAAAGTCAGCTGCCCAGGTGCCTGATGTCAGTTTGTAGGAGGCCTTTGGCCCTCCAAGGGAAGCTTGTCTTCCAGTTTGTGGCAGCTTGCATCTGGAAGAAATCCTGTTCCGTTCGGGATTTTAGGTGGCCGAGGCCAGGTGCCCGGCAGAGGGAGTTGGGCACAAAGGATGGGCTGTTTCCAGGGGTAAGTAAAGTCAGCTGCCCAGGTGCCTGATGTCAGTTTGTAGGAGGCCTTTGGCCCTCCATGGGAAGCCAGGTTTCCTGCTTGTGGCAGCTTGCATCTGGAAGAAATCCTGTTCCGTTCGGGATTGTAGGTTGCCGAGGCCAGGTGCCCGGCAGAGGCAGTTGGGCACAAATGATGGCTGGTTTCCAGGGGTAAGTAAGGTCAGCTGCCCAGGTGCCTGATGTCAGTTTGTAGGAGGCCTTTGGCCCTCCAAGGGATGACAGGCTTCCAGTTTGTGGCAGCTTGCATCTGGAAGAAATCCTGTTCCGTTCAGGATTGTAGGTGGCCGAGGCCTGGTGCCCGGCAGAGGGAGTTGGGCACAAAGGATGGGCTGTTTCCAGGAGTAAGTAAAGTCAGCTGCCCAGGTGCCTTATGTCAGTTTGTAAGAGGCCTTTGGTCCTCCATTGGAAACCAGTCTTCTAGCTTGTGGCAGCATGCATCGGGAAGAAATCCTGCTCCGTTCGGGATTGTAGGTGGCCGAGGCCAGGTGCCCGGCAGAGGGAGTTGGGCACAAAGGATGTCCTGTTTAGAGGGGTAAGTAAAGTCAGCTGCCCACGTGCCTGATGTCAGTTTGTAGGAGGCCGTTGGCCCTCCATGGGAAGCGAGGATTCCTGCTTGTGGCAGCTTGCATCTGGAAGAAATCCTGTTCCGTTCAGGATTGTAGGTGGCCGAGGCCTGGTGCCCGGCAGAGGGAGTTGGGCACAAAGGATGGGCTGTTTCCAGGGGTAAGTAAAGTCAGCTGCCCAGGTGCCTGATGTCAGTTTGTAGGAGGCCTTTGGCCCTCCAAGGGAAGTCAGGATTCTACTTTGTGGTAGCTTGCATCTGGAAGAAATCCTGTTCCGTTCGGGATTGTAGGTGGGCGAGGTCTGGTGCCCGGCAGAGGGAGTTGGGCACAAAGGATGGGCTGTTTCCAGGGGTAAGTAAAGTCAGCTGCCCAGGTGCCTGATGTCAGTTTGTAGGAGGCCTTTGGCCCTCCAAGGGAAGCCAGGCTTCCAGTTTGTGGCAGCTTGCATCTGGAAGAAATCCTGTTCCGTTCGGGATTGTAGGTGGGCGAGGCCTGGTGCCCGGCAGAGGGAGCTGGGCACAAAGGATGGGCTGTTTCCAGGGGTAAGTAAAGTCAGCTGCCCAGGTGCCTGATGTCAGTTTGTAGGAGGCCTTTGGCCCTCCAAGGGAATCTTGTCTTCCAGTTTGTGGCAGCTTGCATCTGGAAGAAATCCTGTTCCGTTCGGGATTGTAGGTGGGCAAGGCCTGGTGCTTGGCAGAGGGAGTTGGGCACAAAGGATGGGCTGTTTCCAGGGGTAAGTTAAGTCAGCTGCCCAAATGCCTGATGTCAGTTTATAGGAGGCCTTTGGCCCTCCAAGGGAAGCTTGTCTTCCTGTTCAAGGCAGTTTGCATGTGGAAGAAATCCTGTTTCGTTCGGGATTGTAGGTGGCCGGAGCTGGGTGCCCAGCTGACGGAGTTAGGCACAAAGGATGGGCTGTTTCCAGGGGTAAGTAAAGTCAGCTGCCCAGGTGCCTGATGTCAGTTTGTAGGAGGCCTTTGGCCCTCCAAGGGAAGCCTGTCTTCCAGTTTGTGGCAGCTTGCATCTGGAAGAAATCCTGTTCTGTTCGGGATTGTAGGTGGCCGAGGCCAGGTGCCCGGCAGAGGGAGTTGTGCACAAACGATGTCCTGTTTCCAGGGGTAAGTAAAGTCAGCTGCCCAGGTGCCTGATGTCAGTTTTTAGGAGGCCTTTGGCCCTCCATGGGAAGCCAGGCTTCCTGCTTGTGGCAGCTTGCATCTGGAAGAAATCCTGTTTCGTTCGGGATTGTAAGTGGCCGGAGCTAGGTGCACGGCTGGGGGAATTGGGAACAAAGAATGACCTGTTTCCAGGGGTAAGTAAAGTCAGCTGCCCAGGTGCCTGATGTCAGTTTGTAGGTGACCTTTGGCCCTCCAACGGAAGCAAGTCTTCCAGTTTGTGGCAGCTTGCATCTGGCAGAAATCCTGTTCCGTTCGGGATTGTAGGTGGGCGAGGCCTGGTGCCCGGCAGAGGGAGTTGGGCACAAATGATGGGCTGTTTCCAGGGGTAAGTAAAGTCAGCTGCCCAGGTGCCTGATGTCAGTTTATAGGAGGCCTTTGGCCCTCCAAGGGAAGCCAGGCTTCCAGTTTGTGGCAGCTTGCATCTGGAAGAAATCCTGTTCTGTTCGGGATTGTAGGTGGCCGAGGCCTGGTGCTTGGCAGAGGGAGTTGGGCACAAATGATGGCCTGTTTCATTAGGAAAGTAAAGTCAGCTGCCCAGGTGCCTGATGTCAGTTTGTAGGAGGCCTTTGGCCCTCCTAGTGAAGCCACATTTCCAGCTTGTGGCAGCTTGCATATGGAAGAACTCCTGTTTTGTTCGGGATTGTAGGTGGCCAAAGCTGTGGGCCCGGCAGAGGGAGTTGGGCACAAAGGATGGCCTGTTTCCAGGGGTAAGTAAAGTCAGCTGCCCAGGTGCCTGATGACAGTTTGTAGGAGGCCTTTGTCCCTCCAAGGGAAGCTAGTCTTCCAGTTTGTGGCAGCTTGCATCTGGAAGAAATCCTTCTCCGTTCGGGATTGCAGGTGGACGAGGCCTGGTGCCCGGCAGAGGGAGTTGGACACAAAGGATGGGCTGTTTCCAGGGGTAAGTAAAGTCAGCTGCCCAGGTGCCTGATGTCAGTTTGTAGGAGGCCTTTGGCCCTCCAAGGGAAGCTTGTCTTCCAGTTTGTGGCAGCTTGCATCTGGAAGAAATCCTATTTTGTTCGGGATTGGAGGTGGGCGAGGCCTGGTGCCCGGCAGAGGGAGTTGGGCACAAAGGATGGCCTGTTTAGAGCGATAAGTAAAGTCAGCTGCCCAGGTGCCTGATGTCAGTTTGTAGGAGGCCTTTGGCCCTCCATGGGAAGCCAGGCTTCCTGCTTGTGGCAGCTTGCATCTGGAAGAAATCCTGTTCCGTTCAGGATTGTTGGTGGCCGAGGCCTAGTGCCCGGCAGAGGAAGTTGGGCACAAAGGATGGGCTGTTTCCAGGGGTAAGTAAAGTCAGCTGCCCAGGTGCCTGATGTCAGTTTGTAGGAGGCCTTTGGCCCTCCAAGGGAAGCTTGTCTTCCAGTTTGTGGCAGCTTGCATCTGGAAGAAATCCTGTTCCGTTCGGGATTGTAGGTGGCCGAGGCCTGGTGCCCGGCAGAGGGAGTTGGGCACAAAGGATGGGCTGTTTCCAGGGGTAAGTAAAGTCAGCTGCCCAGGTGCCTGATGTCAGTTTGTAGGAGGCCTTTGGCCCTCCATGGAAAGCCAGGTTTACTGCTTTTGACAGCTTGCATCTGGAAGAAATCCTGTTCCGTTCGGGATTGTAGGTGGCCGAGGCCAGGTGCCCGGCAGAGGGAGTTGGGCACAAATCATAGCTGGTTTCCAGGGGTAAGTAAGGTCAGCTGCCCAGGTGCCTGATGTCAGTTTGTAGGAGGCCTTTGGCCCTCCAAGGGATGACAGGCTTCCAGTTTGTGGCAGCTTGCATCTGGAAGAAATCCTGTTCCGTTCAGGATTGTAGGTGGCCGAGGCCTGGTGCCCGGCAAAGGGAGTTGGGCACAAAGGATGGCCTGTTTCCAGGGGTAAGTAAAGTCAGCTGCCCAGGTGCCTGATGTCAGTTTGTAGGAGGCCTTTGGCCCTCCAAGGGAAGCTTGTCTTCCAGTTTGTGGCAGCTTGCATCTGGAAGAAATCCTGTTCCGTTCGGGATTTTAGGTGGCCGAGGCCAGGTGCCCGGCAGAGGGAGTTGGGCACAAAGGATGGGCTGTTTCCAGGGGTAAGTAAAGTCAGCTGCCCAGGTGCCTGATGTCAGTTTGTAGGAGGCCTTTGGCCCTCCATGGGAAGCCAGGTTTCCTGCTTGTGGCAGCTTGCATCTGGAAGAAATCCTGTTCCGTTCGGGATTGTAGGTTGCCGAGGCCAGGTGCCCGGCAGAGGCAGTTGGGCACAAATGATGGCTGGTTTCCAGGGGTAAGTAAGGTCAGCTGCCCAGGTGCCTGATGTCAGTTTGTAGGAGGCCTTTGGCCCTCCAAGGGATGACAGGCTTCCAGTTTGTGGCAGCTTGCATCTGGAAGAAATCCTGTTCCGTTCAGGATTGTAGGTGGCCGAGGCCTGGTGCCCGGCAGAGGGAGTTGGGCACAAAGGATGGGCTGTTTCCAGGAGTAAGTAAAGTCAGCTGCCCAGGTGCCTTATGTCAGTTTGTAAGAGGCCTTTGGTCCTCCATTGGAAACCAGTCTTCTAGCTTGTGGCAGCATGCATCGGGAAGAAATCCTGCTCCGTTCGGGATTGTAGGTGGCCGAGGCCAGGTGCCCGGCAGAGGGAGTTGGGCACAAAGGATGTCCTGTTTAGAGGGGTAAGTAAAGTCAGCTGCCCACGTGCCTGATGTCAGTTTGTAGGAGGCCGTTGGCCCTCCATGGGAAGCGAGGATTCCTGCTTGTGGCAGCTTGCATCTGGAAGAAATCCTGTTCCGTTCAGGATTGTAGGTGGCCGAGGCCTGGTGCCCGGCAGAGGGAGTTGGGCACAAAGGATGGGCTGTTTCCAGGGGTAAGTAAAGTCAGCTGCCCAGGTGCCTGATGTCAGTTTGTAGGAGGCCTTTGGCCCTCCAAGGGAAGTCAGGATTCTACTTTGTGGTAGCTTGCATCTGGAAGAAATCCTGTTCCGTTCGGGATTGTAGGTGGGCGAGGTCTGGTGCCCGGCAGAGGGAGTTGGGCACAAAGGATGGGCTGTTTCCAGGGGTAAGTAAAGTCAGCTGCCCAGGTGCCTGATGTCAGTTTGTAGGAGGCCTTTGGCCCTCCAAGGGAAGCCAGGCTTCCAGTTTGTGGCAGCTTGCATCTGGAAGAAATCCTGTTCCGTTCGGGATTGTAGGTGGGCGAGGCCTGGTGCCCGGCAGAGGGAGCTGGGCACAAAGGATGGGCTGTTTCCAGGGGTAAGTAAAGTCAGCTGCCCAGGTGCCTGATGTCAGTTTGTAGGAGGCCTTTGGCCCTCCAGGGGAATCTTGTCTTCCAGTTTGTGGCAGCTTGCATCTGGAAGAAATCCTGTTCCGTTCGGGATTGTAGGTGGGCAAGGCCTGGTGCTTGGCAGAGGGAGTTGGGCACAAAGGATGGGCTGTTTCCAGGGGTAAGTTAAGTCAGCTGCCCACATGCCTGATGTCAGTTTATAGGAGGCCTTTGGCCCTCAAAGGGAAGCTAGTCTTCCTGTTAAAGGCAGCTTGCATCTGGAAGAAATCCTGTTCCGTTCGGGATTGTAGGTGGCCGAGGCCAGGTGCCCGGCAGAGGGAGTTGTGCACAAACGATGTCCTGTTTCCAGGGGTAAGTAAAGTCAGCTGCCCAGGTGCCTGATGTCAGTTTGTAGGAGGCCTTTGGCCCTCCATGGGAAGCCAGGCTTCCTGCTTGTGGCAGCTTGCATCTGGAAGAAATCCTGTTTCGTTCTGGATTGTAGGTGGCCGGAGCTAGGTGCACGGCTGGGGGAATTGGGAACAAAGAATGACCTGTTTCCAGGGGTAAGTAAAGTCAGCTGCCCAGGTGCCTGATGTCAGTTTGTAGGTGACCTTTGGCCCTCCAACGGAAGCAAGTCTTCCAGTTTGTGGCAGCTTGCATCTGGAAGAAATCCTGTTCCGTTCGGGATTGTAGGTGGGCGAGGCCTGGTGCCCGGCAGAGGGAGTTGGGCACAAATGATGGGCTGTTTCCAGGAGTAAGTAAAGTCAGCTGCCCAGGTGCCTGATGTCAGTTTATAGGAGGCCTTTGGCCCTCCAAGGGAAGCCAGGCTTCCAGTTTGTGGCAGCTTGCATCTGGAAGAAATCCTGTTCCGTTCGGGATTGTAGGTGGCCGAGGCCTGGTGCTTGGCAGAGGGAGTTGGGCACAAATGATGGCCTGTTTCATTAGGAAAGTAAAGTCAGCTGCCCAGGTGCCTGATGTCAGTTTGTAGGAGGCCTTTGGCCCTCCAAGTGAAGCCACATTTCCAGCTTGTGGCAGCTTGCATATGGAAGAACTCCTGTTTTGTTCGGGATTGTAGGTGGCCAAAGCTGTGGGCCCGGCAGAGGGAGTTGGGCACAAAGGATGGCCTGTTTCCAGGGGTAAGTAAAGTCAGCTGCCCAGGTGCCTGATGACAGTTTGTAGGAGGCCTTTGTCCCTCCAAGGGAAGCTTGTCTTCCAGTTTGTGGCAGCTTGCATCTGGAAGAAATCCTTCTCCGTTCGGGATTGCAGGTGGACGAGGCCTGGTGCCCGGCAGAGGGAGTTAAGCACAAAGGATGGGCTGTTTCCAGGGGTAAGTAAAGTCAGCTGCCCAGGTGCCTGATGTCAGTTTGTAGGAGGCCTTTGGCCCTCCAAAGGAAGCTTGTCTTCCAGTTTGTGGCAGCTTGCATCTGGAAGAAATCCTGTTTTGTTCGGGATTGTAGGTGGGCGAGGCCTGGTGCCCGGCAGAGGGAGTTGGGCACAAAGGATGGCCTGTTTAGAGCGGTAAGTAAAGTCAGCTGCCCAGGTGCCTGATGTCAGTTTGTAGGAGGCCTTTGGCCCTCCATGGGAAGCCAGGCTTCCTGTTTGTGGCAGCTTGCATCTGGAAGAAATCCTGTTCCGTTCAGGATTGTTGGTGGCCGAGGCCTAGTGCCCGGCAGAGGAAGTTGGGCACAAAGGATGGGCTGTTTCCAGGGGTAAGTAAAGTCAGCTGCCCAGGTGCCTGATGTCAGTTTGTAGGAGGCCTTTGGCCCTCCAAGGGAAGCTTGTCTTCCAGTTTGTGGCAGCTTGCATCTGGAAGAAATCCTGTTCCGTTCGGGATTGTAGGTGGGCGAGGCCTGGTGCCCGGCAGAGGGAGTTGGGCACAAAGGATGGGCTGTTTCCAGGGGTAAGTAAAGTCAGCTGCCCAGGTGCCTGATGTCAGTTTGTAGGAGGCCTTTGGCCCTCCAAGGGAAGCTTGTCTTCCAGTTTGTGGCAGCTTGCATCTGGAAGAAATCCTGTTCCGTTCGGGATTGTAGGTGGGCAAGGCCTGGTGCTTGGCAGAGGGAATTGGGCACAAAGGATGGGCTGTTTCCAGGGGTAAGTAAAGTCAGCTGCCCAGGTGCCTGATGTCAGTTTGTAGGAGGCCTTTGGCCCTCCATGGGAAGCCAGGTTTACTGGTCTTGGCAGCTTGCATCTGGAAGAAATCCTGTTCCGTTCGGGATTGTAGGTGGCCGAGGCCAGGTGCCCGGCAGAGGGAGTTGGGCACAAATGATGGCTGGTTTCCAGGGGTAAGTAAGGTCAGCTGCCCAGGTGCCTGATGTCAGTTTGTAGGAGGCCTTTGGCCCTCCAAGGGAAGCTTGTCTTCCAGTTTGTGGCAGCTTGCATCTGGAAGAAATCCGTTTCCGTTCGGGATTGTAGGTGGGCGAGGCCTGGTGCCCGACAGAGGGAGTTGGGCACAAAGGATGGGCTGTTTCCAGGGGTAAGTAAAGTCAGCTGCCCAGGTGCCTGATGTCAGTTTGTAGGAGGCCTTTGGCCCTCCAAGGGAAGCTTGTCTTCCAGTTTGTGGCAGCTTGCATCTGGAAGAAATCCTGTTCCGTTCGGGATTGTAGGTGGCCGAGGCCAGGTGCCCGGCAGAGGGAGTTGGGCAAAAAGATGGGCTGTTTCCAGGGGTAAGTATAGTCAGCTGCCCAGGTGCCTGATGTCAGTTTGTAGGAGGCCTTTGGCCCTCCATGGGAAGCCAGGTTTCCTGCTTGTGGCAGCTTGCATCTGGAAGAAATCCTGTTCCGTTCGGGATTGTAGGTGGCCGAGGCCAGGTGCCCGGCAGAGGGAGTTGGGCACAAATGATGGCTGGTTTCCAGGGGTAAGTAAGGTCAGCTGCCCAGGTGCCTGATGTCAGTTTGTAGGAGGCCTTTGGCCCTCCAAGGGATGACAGGCTTCCAGTTTGTGGTAGCTTGCATCTGGAAGAAATCCTGTTCCGTTCAGGATTGTAGGTGGCCGAGGCCTGGTGCCCGGCAGAGGGAGTTGGGCACAAAGGATGGGCTGTTTCCAGGGGTAAGTAAAGTCAGCTGCCCAGGTGCCTGATGTCAGTTTGTAGGAGGCCTTTGGCCCTCCAAGGGAAGCTTGTCTTCCAGTTTGTGGCAGCTTGCATCTGGAAGAAATCCTGTTCCGTTCGGGATTGTAGGTGGGCAAGGCCTGGTGCTTGGCAGAGGGAGTTGGGCACAAAGGATGGGCTGTTTCCAGGGGTAAGTTAAGTCAGCTGCCCAAATGCCTGATGTCAGTTTATAGGAGGCCTTTGGCCCTCCAAGGGAAGCTAGTCTTCCTGTTAAAGGCAGCTTGCATCTGGAAGAAATGCTGTTCCGTTCGGGATTGTAGGTGGCCGAGGCCAGGTGCCCGGCAGAGGGAGTTGTGCACAAACGATGTCCTGTTTCCAGGGGTAAGTAAAGTCAGCTGCCCAGGTGCCTGATGTCAGTTTGTAGGAGGCCTTTGGCCCTCCATGGGAAGCCAGGCTTCCTGCTTGTGGCAGCTTGCATCTGGAAGAAATCCTGTTTCGTTCTGGATTGTAGGTGGCCGGAGCTAGGTGCACGGCTGGGGGAATTGGGAACAAAGAATGACCTGTTTCCAGGGGTAAGTAAAGTCAGCTGCCCAGGTGCCTGATGTCAGTTTGTAGGTGACCTTTGGCCCTCCAACGGAAGCAAGTCTTCCAGTTTGTGGCAGCTTGCATCTGGAAGAAATCCTGTTCCGTTCGGGATTGTAGGTGGGCGAGGCCTGGTGCCCGGCAGAGGGAGTTGGGCACAAATGATGGGCTGTTTCCAGGGGTAAGTAAAGTCAGCTGCCCAGGTGCCTGATGTCAGTTTATAGGAGGCCTTTGGCCCTCCAAGGGAAGCCAGGCTTCCAGTTTGTGGCAGCTTGCATCTGGAAGAAATCCTGTTCCGTTCAGGATTGTAGGTGGCCGAGGCCTGGTGCTTGGCAGAGGGAGTTGGGCACAAATGATGGCCAGTTTCATTAGGAAAGTAAAGTCAGCTGCCCAGGTGCCTGATGTCAGTTTGTAGGAGGCCTTTGGCCCTCCAAGTGAAGCCACATTTCCAGCTTGTGGCAGCTTGCATATGGAAGAACTCCTGTTTTGTTCGGGATTGTAGGTGGCCAAAGCTGTGGGCCCGGCAGAGGGAGTTGGGCACAAAGGATGGGCTGTTTCCAGGGGTAAGTAAAGTCAGCTGCCCAGGTGCCTGATGTCAGTTTGTAGGAGGCCTTTGGCCCTCCAAGGGAAGCTTGTCTTCCAGTTTGTGGCAGCTTGCATCTGGAAGAAATCCTGTTCCGTTCGGGATTGTAGGTGGCCGAGGCCAGGTGCCCGGCAGAGGGAGTTGGGCACAAAGGATGGGCTGTTTCCAGGGGTAAGTAAAGTCAGCTGCCCAGGTGCCTGATGTCAGTTTGTAGGAGGCCTTTGGCCCTCCATGGGAAGCCAGGTTTCCTGCTTGTGGCAGCTTGCATCTGGAAGAAATCCTGTTCCGTTCGGGATTGTAGGTGGCCGAGGCCAGGTGCCCGGCAGAGGGAGTTGGGCACAAATGATGGCTGGTTTCCAGGGGTAAGTAAGGTCAGCTGCCCAGGTGCCTGATGTCAGTTTGTAGGAGGCCTTTGGCCCTCCAAGGGATGACAGGCTTCCAGTTTGTGGCAGCTTGCATCTGGAAGAAATCCTGTTCCGTTCAGGATTGTAGGTGGCCGAGGCCTGGTGCCCGGCAGAGGGAGTTGGGCACAAAGGATGGCCTGTTTCCAGGGGTAAGTAAAGTCAGCTGCCCAGGTGCCTGATGTCAGTTTGTAGGAGGCCTTTGGCCCTCCAAGGGAAGCTAGTCTTCCAGCTTGTGGCAGCTTGCATCTGGAAGAAATGCTGTTTCGTTCGGGATTGTAGGTGGCCGAGGCCAGGTGCCCGGCTGAGGGAGTTGGGCTCAAAGGATGTCCTGTTTAGAGGGGTAAGTAAAGTCAGCTGCCCAGGTGCCTGATGTCAGTTTGTAGGAGGCCTTTGGCCCTCCAAGGGAAGCCAGGCTTCCAGTTTGTGGCAGCTTGCATCTGGAAGAAATCCTGTTCCGTTCGGGATTGTAGGAGGGCGAGGCCTGGTGCCCGGCAGAGGGAGTTGGGCACAAAGGATGGCCTGTTTAGAGCGGTAAGTAAAGTCAGCTGCCCAGGTGCCTGATGTCAGTTTGTAGGACGCCTTTGGCCCTCCATGGGAAGCCAGGCTTCCTGTTTGTGGCAGCTTGCATCTGGAAGAAATCCTGTTCCGTTCAGGATTGTTGGTGGCCGAGGCCTAGTGCCCGGCAGAGGAAGTTGGGCACAAAGGATGGGCTGTTTCCAGGGGTAAGTAAAGTCAGCTGCCCAGGTGCCTGATGTCAGTTTGTAGGAGGCCTTTGGCCCTCCAAGGGAAGCTTGTCTTCCAGTTTGTGGCAGCTTGCATCTGGAAGAAATCCTGTTCCGTTCGGGATTGTAGGTGGGCGAGGCCTGGTGCCCGGCAGAGGGAGTTGGGCACAAAGGATGGGCTGTTTCCAGGGGTAAGTAAAGTCAGCTGCCCAGGTGCCTGATGTGAGTTTGTAGGAGGCCTTTGGCCCTCCAAGGGAAGCTTGTCTCCCAGTTTGTGGAAGCTTGCATCTGGAAGAAATCCTGTTCTGTTCAAATTGTAGGTGGGCAAGGCCTGGTGCTTGGCAGAGGGAGTTGGGCACAAAGGATGGGCTGTTTCCAGGGGTAAGTAAAGTCAGCTGCCCAGGTGCCTGATGTCAGTTTGTAGGAGGCCTTTGGCCCTCCATGGGAAGCCAGGTTTACTGGTTTTGGCAGCTTGCATCTGGAGGAAATCCTGTTCCGTTCGGGATTGTAGGTGGCCGAGGCCAGGTGCCCGGCAGAGGGAGTTGGGCACAAATGATGGCTGGTTTCCAGGGGTAAGTAAGGTCAGCTGCCCAGGTGCCTGATGTCAGTTTGTAGGAGGCCTTTGGCCCTCCAAGGGATGACAGGCTTCCAGTTTGTGGCAGCTTGCATCTGGAAGAAATCCTGTTCCGTTCAGGATTGTAGGTAGCCGAGGCCTGGTGCCCGGCAAAGGGAGTTGGGCACAAAGGATGGGCTGTTTCCAGGGGGTAAGTAAAGTCAGCTGCCCAGGTGCCTGATGTCAGTTTGTAGGAGGCCTTTGGCCCTCCAAGGGAAGCTTGTCTTCCAGTTTGTGGCAGCTTGCATCTGGAAGAAATCCTGTTCCGTTCGGGATTGTAGGTGGGCGAGGCCTGGTGCCCGACAGAGGGAGTTGGGCACAAAGGATGGGCTGTTTCCAGGGGTAAGTAAAGTCAGCTGCCCAGGTGCCTGATGTCAGTTTGTAGGAGGCCTTTGGCCCTCCAAGGGAAGCTTGTCTTCCAGTTTGTGGCAGCTTGCATCTGGAAGAAATCCTGTTCCGTTCGGGATTGTAGGTGGCCGAGGCCAGGTGCCGGCAGAGGGAGTTGGGCACAAAGATGGGCTGTTTCCAGGGGTAAGTATAGTCAGCTGCCCAGGTGCCTGATGTCAGTTTGTAGGAGGCCTTTGGCCCTCCATGGGAAGCCAGGTTTCCTGCTTGTGGCAGCTTGCATCTGGAAGAAATCCTGTTCCGTTCGGGATTGTAGGTGGCCGAGGCCAGGTGCCCGGCAGAGGGAGTTGGGCACAAATGATGGCTGGTTTCCTGGGGTAAGTAAGGTCAGCTGCCCAGGTGCCTGATGTCAGTTTGTAGGAGGCCTTTGGCCCTCCAAGGGATGACAGGCTTCCAGTTTGTGGCAGCTTGCATCTGGAAGAAATCCTGTTCCGTTCAGGATTGTAGGTGGCCGAGGCCTGGTGCCCGGCAGAGGGAGTTGGGCACAAAGGATGGCCTGTTTCCAGGGGTAAGTAAAGTCAGCTGCCCAGGTGCCTGATGTCAGTTTGTAGGAGGCCTTTGGCCCTCCAAGGGAAGCTAGTCTTCCAGCTTGTGGCAGCTTGCATCTGGAAGAAATCCTGTTCCGTTCGGGATTGTAGGTGGGCGAGGCCTGGTGCCCGGCAGAGGGAGTTGGGCACAAAGGATGGGCTGTTTCCAGGGGTAAGTAAAGTCAGCTGCCCAGGTGCCTGATGTCAGTTTGTAGGAGGCCTTTGGCCCTCCAAGGGAAGCTTGTCTTCCAGTTTGTGGCAGCTTGCATCTGGAAGAAATCCTGTTCCGTTCGGGATTGTAGGTGGGCAAGGCCTGGTGCTTGGCAGAGGGAGTTGGGCACAAAGGATGGGCTGTTTCCAGGGGTAAGTTAAGTCAGCTGCCCAAATGCCTGATGTCAGTTTATAGGAGGCCTTTGGCCCTCCAAGGGAAGATAGTCTTCCTGTTAAAGGCAGCTTGCATCTGGAAGAAATGCTGTTCCGTTCGGGATTGTAGGTGGCCGAGGCCAGGTGCCCGGCAGAGGGAGTTGTGCACAAACGATGTCCTGTTTCCAGGGGTAAGTAAAGTCAGCTGCCCAGGTGCCTGATGTCAGTTTGTAGGAGGCCTTTGGCCCTCCATGGGAAGCCAGGCTTCCTTCTTGTGGCAGCTTGCATCTGGAAGAAATCCTGTTTCGTTCTGGATTGTAGGTGGCCGGAGCTAGGTGCACGGCTGGGGGAATTGGGAACAAAGAATGACCTGTTTCCAGGGGTAAGTAAAGTCAGCTGCCCAGGTGCCTGATGTCAGTTTGTAGGTGACCTTTGGCCCTCCAACGGAAGCAAGTCTTCCAGTTTGTGGCAGCTTGCATCTGGAAGAAATCCTGTTCCGTTCGGGATTGTAGGTGGGCGAGGCCTGGTGCCCGGCAGAGGGAGTTGGGCACAAATGATGGGCTGTTTCCAGGGGTAAGTAAAGTCAGCTGCCCAGGTGCCTGATGTCAGTTTATAGGAGGCCTTTGGCCCTCCAAGGGAAGCCAGGCTTCCAGTTTGTGGCAGCTTGCATCTGGAAGAAATCCTGTTCCGTTCGGGATTGTAGGTGGCCGAGGCCTGGTGGTTGGCAGAGGGAGTTGGGCACAAATGATGGCCAGTTTCATTAGGAAAGTAAAGTCAGCTGCCCAGGTGCCTGATGTCAGTTTGTAGGAGGCCTTTGGCCCTCCAAGTGAAGCCACATTTCCAGCTTGTGGCAGCTTGCATATGGAAGAACTCCTGTTTTGTTCGGGATTGTAGGTGGCCAAAGCTGTGGGCCCGGCAGAGGGAGTTGGGCACAAAGGATGGCCTGTTTCCAGGGGTAAGTAAAGTCAGCTGCCCAGGTGCCTGATGACAGTTTGTAGGAGGCCTTTGGCCCTCCAAGGGAAGCTTGTCTTCCAGTTTGTGGCAGCTTGCATCTGGAAGAAATCCTTCTCCGTTCGGGATTGCAGGTGGACGTGGCCTTGTGCCCGGCAGAGGGAGTTGGGCACAAAGGATGGGCTGTTTCCAGGGGTAAGTAAAGTCAGCTGCCCAGGTGCCTGATGTCAGTTTGTAGGAGGCCTTTGGCCCTCCAAGGGAAGCTTGTCTTCCAGTTTGTGGCAGCTTGCATCTGGAAGAAATCCTGTTTTGTTCGGGATTGTAGGTGGGCGAGGCCTGGTGCCCGGCAGAGGGAGTTGGGCACAAAGGATGGCCTGTTTAGAGCGGTAAGTAAAGTCAGCTGCCCAGGTGCCTGATGTCAGTTTGTAGGAGGCCTTTGGCCCTCCATGGGAAGCCAGGCTTCCTGCTTGTGGATGCTTGCATCTGGAAGAAATCCTGTTCCGTTCAGGATTGTTGGTGGCCGAGGCCTAGTGCCCGGCAGAGGAAGTTGGGCACAAAGGATGGGCTGTTTCCAGGGGTAAGTAAAGTCAGCTGCCCAGGTGCCTGATGTCAGTTTGTAGGAGGCCTTTGGCCCTCCAAGGGAAGCTTGTCTTCCAGTTTGTGGCAGCTTGCATCTGGAAGAAATCCTGTTCCGTTCGGGATTGTAGGTGGGCGAGGCCTGGTGCCCGGCAGAGGGAGTTGGGCACAAAAGGATGGGCTGTTTCCAGGGGGAAGTAAAGTCAGCTGCCCAGGTGCCTGATGTCAGTTTGTAGGAGGCCTTTGGCCCTCCAAGGGAAGCTTGTCTTCCAGTTTGTGGCAGCTTGCATCTGGAAGAAATCCTGTTCCGTTCGGGATTGTAGGTGGGCAAGGCCTGGTGCTTGGCAGAGGGAGTTGGGCACAAAGGATGGGCTGTTTCCAGGGGTAAGTAAAGTCAGCTGCCCAGGTGCCTGATGTCAGTTTGTAGGAGGCCTTTGGCCCTCCATGGGAAGCCAGGTTTACTGCTTTTGGCAGCTTGCATCTGGAAGAAATCCTGTTCCGTTCGGGATTGTAGGTGGCCGAGGCCAGGTGCCCGGCAGAGGGAGTTGGGCACAAATGATGGCTGGTTTCCAGGGGTAAGTAAGGTCAGCTGCCCAGGTGCCTGATGTCAGTTTGTAGGAGGCCTTTGGCCCTCCAAGGGATGACAGGCTTCCAGTTTGTGGCAGCTTGCATCTGGAAGAAATCCTGTTCCGTTCAGGATTGTAGGTGGCCGAGGCCTGGTGCCCGGCAAAGGGAGTTGGGCACAAAGGATGGCCTGTTTCCAGGGGTAAGTAAAGTCAGCTGCCCAGGTGCCTGATGTCAGTTTGTAGGAGGCCTTTGGCCCTCCAAGGAAGCTTGTCTTCCAGTTTGTGGCAGCTTGCATCTGGAAGAAATCCTGTTCCGTTCGGGATTGTAGGTGGGCGAGGCCTGGTGCCCGGCAGAGGGAGTTGGGCACAAAGGATGGGCTGTTTCCAGGGGTAAGTAAAGTCAGCTGCCCAGGTGCCTGATGTCAGTTTGTAGGAGGCCTTTGGCCCTCCAAGGGAAGCTTGTCTTCCAGTTTGTGGCAGCTTGCATCTGGAAGAAATCCTGTTCCGTTCGGGATTGTAGGTGGCCGAGGCCAGGTGCCCGGCAGAGGGAGTTGGGCACAAAGGATGGGCTGTTTCCAGGGGTAAGTAAAGTCAGCTGCCCAGGTGCCTGATGTCAGTTTGTAGGAGGCCTTTGGCCCTCCATGGGAAGCCAGGTTTCCTGCTTGTGGCAGCTTGCATCTGGAAGAAATCCTGTTCCGTTCGGGATTGTAGGTGGCCGAGGCCAGGTGCCCGGCAGAGGGAGTTGGGCACAAATGATGGCTGGTTTCCAGGGGTAAGTAAGGTCAGCTGCCCAGGTGCCTGATGTCAGTTTGTAGGAGGCCTTTGGCCCTCCAAGGGACGACAGGCTTCCAGTTTGTGGCAGCTTGCATCTGGAAGAAATCCTGTTCCGTTCAGGATTGTAGGTGGCCGAGGCCTGGTGCCCGGCAGAGGGAGTTGGGCACAAAGGATGGCCTGTTTCCAGGGGTAAGTAAAGTCAGCTGCCCAGGTGCCTGATGTCAGTTTGTAGGAGGCCTTTGGCCCTCCAAGGGAAGCTAGTCTTCCAGCTTGTGGCAGCTTGCATCTGGAAGAAATGCTGTTTCGTTCGGGATTGTAGGTGGCCGAGGCCAGGTGCCCGGCTGAGGGAGTTGGGCTCAAAGGATGTCCTGTTTAGAGGGGTAAGTAAAGTCAGCTGCCCAGGTGCCTGATGTCAGTTTGTAGGAGGCCTTTGGCCCTCCAAGGGAAGCCAGGCTTCCAGTTTGTGGCAGCTTGCATCTGGAAGAAATCCTGTTCCGTTCGGGATTGTAGGTTTGCGAGGCCTGGTGCCCGGCAGAGGGAGTTGGGCACAAAGGATGGGCTGTTTCCAGGGGTAAGTAAAGTCAGCTGCCCAGGTGCCTGATGTCAGTTTGTAGGAGGCCTTTGGCCCTCCATGGGAAGCCAGGCTTCCTGCTTGTGGCAGCTTGCATCTGGAAGAAATCCTGTTCCGTTCAGGATTGTTGGTGGCCGAGGCCTAGTGCCCGGCAGAGGAAGTTGGGCACAAAGGATGGCCTGTTTCCAGGGGTAAGTAAAGTCAGCTGCCCAGGTGCCTGATGTCAGTTTGTAGGAGGCCTTTGGCCCTCCAAGGGAATCTTGTCTTCCAGTTTGTGGCAGCTTGCATCTGGAAGAAATCCTGTTCCGTTCGGGATTGTAGGTGGGCGAGGCCTGGTGCCCGGCAGAGGGAGTTGGGCACAAAGGATGGGCTGTTTCCAGGAGTAAGTAAAGTCAGCTGCCCAGGTGCCTGATGTCAGTTTGTAGGAGGCCTTTGGCCCTCCATGGGAAGCCAGGTTTACTGCTTTTGGCAGCTTGCATCTGGAAGAAATCCTGTTCCGTTCGGGATTGTAGGTGGCCGAGGCCAGGTGCCCGGCAGAGGGAGTTGGGCACAAAATGATGGCTGGTTTCCAGGGGTAAGAAAGGTCAGCTGCCCAGGTGCCTGATGTCAGTTTGTAGGAGGCCTTTGGCCCTCCAAGGGATGACAGGCTTCCAGTTTGTGGCAGCTTGCATCTGGAAGAAATCCTGTTCCGTTCAGGATTGTAGGTGGCCGAGCCTGGTGCCCGGCAAAGGGAGTTGGGCACAAAGGATGGCCTGTTTCCAGGGGTAAGTAAAGTCAGCTGCCCAGGTGCCTGATGTCAGTTTGTAGGAGGCCTTTGGCCCTCCAAGGGAAGCTTGTCTTCCAGTTTGTGGCAGCTTGCATCTGGAAGAAATCCTGTTCCGTTCGGGATTGTAGGTGGGCGAGGCCTGGTGCCCGGCAGAGGGAGTTGGGCACAAAGGATGGGCTGTTTCCAGGGGTAAGTAAAGTCAGCTGCCCAGGTGCCTGATGTCAGTTTGTAGGAGGCCTTTGGCCCTCCAAGGGAAGCTTGTCTTCCAGTTTGTGGCAGCTTGCATCTGGAAGAAATCCTGTTCCGTTCGGGATTGTAGGTGGCCGAGGCCAGGTGCCCGGCAGAGGGAGTTGGGCACAAAAGGATGGGCTGTTTCCAGAGGTAAGTAAAGTCAGCTGCCCAGGTGCCTGATGTCAGTTTGTAGGAGGCCTTTGGCCCTCCATGGGAAGCCAGGTTTCCTGCTTGTGGCAGCTTGCATCTGGAAGAAATCCTGTTCCGTTCGGGATTGTAGGTGGCCGAGGCCAGGTGCCCGGCAGAGGGAGTTGGGCACA
>NW_027094529.1:0-82355 GCF_029207755.1 Chamaea fasciata
CCCTGCGTTGCCCTGGCTGTCCCCTAGGTGTCCCTGGGGGTGCCCGGCCTGTTCCCCTAGGTGTCCCTTGGGGGTGCCCTGGGTGTTCCTGGAGTGCCCTTGCTGTCCCTAAATGTCTCTGGGGGTGCCCTGGCTGTCCCCTAGGTGTCCCTGGGGGTGTCCTGCCTTCCCCTAGGTGTCCCTGGGGGTGCCCTGGCTTTCCCCTTGGTGTCCTGGGGGTGCCCTGCCTGTCCCCTAGGTGTCCCTGGGGGTGCCCTGGCTGTCTTTAGGGTGCCCTGGCTGTCCCCTAGGTGTCCCTGGGGGTGCCCTGGTTTTCCCTGGAGTGCCCTGGCTGTCCCCTTGTTGTCCCTGGGGGGCCCTGGCTGTCCCCTAGGTGTCTCTGGGGGTGCCCTGCCTGTCCCCTAGGTGTCCCTGGGGTGCCCTGGCTGTCCTCTAGGTGTCCTGGGAGTGCCCTGGGTATCCCTGGGGATGCCCTGGCTGTCCCCTAGGTGTCCCTGGGGGGTGCACTGGGTGTCCCTGGGGGGGCCCTGGCTGTGCCCTAGGTGTCCCTGGCGTTGCCCTGGCTGTCCTTGGTGCCCTGGCTGTGTCCTTGGTGTCCCTGGGGGTGCTCTGGCTGTCCCTCGGTGCCCTGGCTGTCACCTAGGTGTACCTGGGGGTGCCCTGGCTGTCTCTGGAGTGCCCTGGCTGTCCCCTAGGTGTCCCTGGGTGTGCCCTGGCTGTCCCCTAGGTGTCCCTGGGGGTGCCCTTGGTGTCCCTGGGGGGGCCCTGGCTGTCCCCTAGGGGTCTCTGGGGGTGCCCTGCCTGTCCCCTAGGTGTCCCTGGGGGTGCCCTGGCTGTCCCCTAGGTGTCCCTGGGGGTGCCCATGGTGTCCCTGGGGGGGCCCTGGCTGTCCCCTAGGGGTCTCTGGGGGTGCCCGGCCTGTCCCCTAGGTGTCCCTGAGGGTGCCCTGAGGTGCCATGGCTGTACCCTAGGTGTCCCTGGGGGTGCCCTGCCTGTCCCCTAGGTGTCCCTGGGGGTGCCCTGGCTGTCCTCTAGGTGTCCCTGGGGGTGCCCTGGGTGTCCCTGGGGATGCCCTGGCTGTCCCCTAGGTGTCCCTGGCGTTGCCCTGGCTGTCCCTAGGGTGCCCTGGCTGTGCCCTTGGTGTCCCTGGGGGTGCTCTGGCTGTCCCTCGGGTGCCCTGGCTGTCCCCTAGGTGTCCCTGGGGGTGCCCTGGCTGTCTCTGGAGTGCCCTGGCTGTCCCCTAGGTGTCCCTGGGGGTGCCCTGGCTGTCCCGTCAGTGTCCCTGGGAGTGCCCTGGCTGTCTTCTAGGTGTCCCTGGGGCTGCCCTGGGCGTCCCCTAGGTGTCCCTGGGGGTGCCTTGGCTGTCCCTAGGGTGCCCTGGCTGTGCCCTCGGTGTCTCTGGGAGTGCCCTAGGTGTCCCTGGGGGTGACCTCGGTGTCCCTGGGGGTGCCCTGGCTGTCCCCTAGGTGTCCCTGGGGGAGCCCTGGGTGTGCCTGGGGTGCCCTGGCTGTCCCCTAGGTGTCCCTGGGGGGGCCCTGGGTGTCCCTGGGGTGCCCTGGCTGTCCCCTAGGTGGCCCTGGGGGTGCCCTGGGTGTCCCTGGGGGTGCCCTGGAGGTCCCCTAGGTGTCCCTGGGGGTGCCCTGGGTGTCCCTGGTGTGCCCTGGCTGTCCCCGAGGTGTCCCTGTAGGTGCCCAAAGTGTCCCTGGGAGTGCTCTGGCTGTCCCCTAGGGGTCTCTGGGGGTGCCCTGGCTGTTCCGTCAGTGGCCCTGGGGGTGCCCTGGCTGTCCCCTAGGTGTCCCTGGGGGTGCCCTTGGTGTCCCTGGGAGTGCCCAGGGTGTTCCTTAGGTGTCCCTGGGGGTGCCCTGGCTGTCCCTGGGGTGCTCTGGCTGTGCCCTTGGTGTCCCTGGGGGTGCCCTGGCTGTCCCTAGGGTGCCCTGGCTGTGCCCTAGGGGTCCCTGGGGGTGCCCTGGCTGTCCCTAGGGTGCCCTGGCTGTCACCTAGGTGTCCCTTGGGGTGCCCTGGCTGTCCCCTAGGTGTCCCTTCGGGGTGCCCTGCCTCTCCCCTAGGTGTCCCTGGGGGTGCCCTGGCTGTCTCCTAGGTGTCCTTGGGGGTGCCCTGGGTGTCCCTGGGGGTGCCCTGGCTGTCCCCTAGGTGTCCCTGGGGGTGTCCTGGGTGTCCCTGGGGGTGCCCTCGCTGTCCCTGGGGTGCCCTGGCTGTCCCCTAGGTGGCCCTGGGGGTGCCCTGGGTGTCCCTGGGGTGCCCTGGAGGTCCCCTAGGTGTCCCTGGGGGTGCCCTGGCTGTCCCTGGGGTGCCCTGGTTGTCCCCAAGGCGTCCCTGTGGGTGCCCAAAGTGTCCCTGGGAGTGCCCTGGCTGTCCGCTAAGGGTCTCTGGGGGTGCCCTGGCTGTCCCGTCAGTGTCCCTGGGGGTGCCCTGCCTGTCCCCTAGGTGTCCCTGGGGGTCCCCTTGGTGTCCCTGGGGGTGCCCAGGGTGTTCCTTAGGTGACCCTGGGGGTGCCCTGGCTGTCCCTGGGATGCTCTGGATGTCCCCTTGGTGTCCCTGGGGGTGCCCTGGCTGTCCCTAGGGTGCCCTGGATGTGCCCTAGGGGGCCCTGGGGGTGCCCTGGCTGTCCCTAGGGTGCCCTGGCTGTCACCTAGGTGTCCGTTGGGGTGCCCTTGCTGTCCCCTAGGTGTCCCTGGGGGTTCCCTGCCTCTTCCCTCGGTGTCCCTGGGGGTGCCCTGGCTGTCTCCTAGGTGTCCCTGGGGGTGCCCTGGCTGTCCCCTAGGTGTCCCTGGGGGTGCCCTGGGTGTCCCTGGGGGTGCCCTCGCTGTCCCTGGGGTGCCCTGGCTGTCTCCTAGGTGGCCCTGGGGGTGCCCTGGGTGTCCCTGGGGGTGCCCTGGAGGTCCCCTAGGTGTCCCTGGGGGTGCCCTGGCTGTCCCTGGGGTGCCCTGGCTGTCCCCAAGGTGTCCCTGGGGGTGCCCTGCCTGTCCTCTCAGTGTCCCTGGGGGTGCCCTGGCTGTGCCCTCGGTGTCCCTGGGGGTGCCCTGGCTGTCCCTAGGGTGCCTTGGCTGTCCCCTAGGTGTCCCGGGGGGGGCCCTGGCTGTCCCCTAGGTGTCCCTGGGGGTGCACAGGGTGTCCCTGGTGTTCCCTGGCTGTCCCCTAGGTGTCCCTGGGGGGGCCCTGGTGTCCCTGCATTGCCCTGGCTGTCCCCTAGGTGTCCCTGGGGGTGCCCGGCCTGTCCCCTAGGTGTCCCTGAAGGTGCCCTGGGTGTCCCTGGAGTGCCCTGGCTGTCCCCTAAATGTCCCTGGGGGTGCCCTGGCTGTCCCCTAGGTGTCCCTGGGGGTGTCCTGCCTTCCCCTAGGTGTCCCTGGGGGTGCCCTGGCTTTCCCCACGGTGTCCCTGGGGGTGCCCTGCCTGTCCCCTCGGTGTCCCTGGGGGTGCCCTGGCTGTCTTTAGGGTGCCCTGGCTGTCCCCTAGGTGTCCCTGGGGGTGCCCTTGGTTTCCCTGGAGTGCCCTGGCTGTCCCCTAGTTGTCCCTGGGGGGGCCCTGGCTGTCCCCTAGGTGTCCCTGGGGGGGCCCTGCCTGTCCCCTAGGTGTCCCTGGGGGTGCCCTGGCTGTCCTCTAGGTGTCCCTGGGAGTGCCCTGGGTATCCCTGGGGATGCCCTGGCTGTCCCCTAGGTGTCCCTGGGGGTGCGCTGGGTGTCCCTGGGGGGGCCCTGGCTGTGCCCTAGGTGTCCCTGGCGTTGCCCTGGCTGTCCCCAGTGTGCCCTGGCTGTGCCCTTGGTGTCCCTGGGGGTGCTCTGGCTGTCCCTCGGGTGCCCTGGCTGTCCCCAAGATGTCCCTGGGGGTGCCCTGGCTGTCTCTGGAGTGCCCTGGCTGTCCCCTAGGTGTCCCTGGGTGTGCCCTGGCTGTCCCCTAGGTGTCCCTGGGGGTGCCCTTGGTGTCCCTGGGGGGGCCCTGGCTGTCCCCTAGGGGTCTCTGGGGGTGCCCTGCCTGTCCCCTAGGTGTCCCTGGGGGTGCCCTGGCTGTCTCCTAGGTGTCCCTGGGGTTGCCCATGGTGTCCCTGGGGGGGCCCTGGCTGTCCCCGAGAGGTCTCTGGGCGTGCCCGGCCTGTCCCCTAGGTGTCCCTGAGGGTGCCCTGGGTGTCCCTGGGGTGCCATGGCTGTACCCTAGTTGTCCCTGGGGGTGCCCTGCCTGTCCCCTAGGTGTCCCTGGGGGTGCCCTGGCTGTCCTCTAGGTGTCCCTGGGGGTGCCCTGGGTGTCCCTGGGGACGCCCTGGCTGTCCCCTAGGTGTCCCTGGCGTTGCCCTGGCTGTCCCTAGGGTGCCCTGGCTGTGCCCTTGGTGTCCCTGGGGGTGCTCTGGCTGTCCCTCGGGTGCCCTGGCTGTCCCCTAGGTGTCCCTGGGGGTGCCCTGGCTGTCTCTGGAGTGCCCTGGCTGTCCCCTAGGTGTCCCTGGGGGTGCCCTGGCTGTCCCGTCAGTGTCCCTGGGAGTGCCCTGGCTGTCTTCTAGGTGTCCCTGGGGCTGCCCTGGGCGTCCCCTAGGTGTCCCTGGGGGTGCCCTGGCTGTCCCTAGGGTGCCCTGGCTGTGCCCTCGGTGTCTCTGGGGGTGCCCTAGGTGTCCCTGGGGGTGACCTCGGTGTCCCTGGGGGTGCCCTGGCTGTCCCCTAGGTGTCCCTGGGGAAGCCCTGGGTGTGCCTGGGGTGCCCTGGCTGTCCCCTAGGTGTCCCTGGGGGGGCCCTGGGTGTCCCTGGGGTGCCCTGGCTGTCCCCTAGGTGGCCCTGGGGGTGCCCTGGGTGTCCCTGGGGGTGCCCTGGAGGTCCCCTAGGTGTCCCTGGGGGTGCCCTGGGTGTCCCTGGTGTGCCCTGGCTGTCCCCAAGGTGTCCCTGTGGGTGCCCAAAGTGTCCCTGGGAGTGCCCTGGCTGTCCCCTAGGTGTCCCTGGGGTTCCCCTTGGTGTCCCTGGGGGTGCCCAGGGTGTTCCTTAGGTGTCCCTGGGGGTGCCCTGGCTGTCCCTGGGGTGCTCTGGATGTCCCCTTGGTGTCCCTGGGTGTGCCCTGGCTGTCCCTAGAATGTCCTGGCTGTGCCCTAGGGGTCCCTGGGGGTGCCCTGGCTGTCCCTAGGGTGCCCTGGCTGTCACCTAGGTGTCCCTTGGGGTGCCCTTGCTGTCCCCTAGGTGTCCCTGGGGGTGCCCTGCCTCTCCCCTAGGTGTCCCTGGGGGTGCCCTGGCTGTCCCCTAGGTGTCCCTGGGGGTGCCCTGGGTGTCCCTGGGGGTGCCCTGGCTGTCCCCTAGGTGTCCCTGGGGGTGCCCTGGGTGTCCCAGGGGGTGCCCTGGAGGTCCCCTAGGTGTCCCTGGGGGTGCCCTGGCTGTCCCTGGGGTGCCCTGGCTGTCCCCATGGTGTCCCTGTGGGTGCCCAAAGTGTCCCTGGGAGTGCCCTGGCTGTCCGCTAGGAGTCTCTGTGGGTGCCCTGGCTGTCCCGTCAGTGTCCCTGGGGGTGCCCTGCCTGTCCCCTAGGTGTCCCTGGGGGTCCCCTTGGTGTCCCTGGGGGTGCCCAGGGTGTTCCTTAGGTGTCCCTGGGGGTGCCCTGGCTGTCCCTGGGGTGCTCTGGATGTCCCCTTGGTGTCCCTGGGAGTGCCCTGGCTGTCCCTAGGGTGCCCTGGATGTGCCCTAGGGGTCCCTGGGCGTGCCCTGGCTGTCCCTAGGGTGCCCTGGCTGTCACCTAGGTTTCCGTTGGGGTGCCCTTGCTGTCCCCTAGGTGTCCCTTGGGGTTCCCTGCCTCTTCCCTCGGTGTCCCTGGGGGTGCCCTGGCTGTCTCCTAGGTGTCCCTGGGGGTGCCCTGGCTGTCCCCTAGGTGTCCCTGGGGGTGCCCTGGGTGTCCCTGGGGGTGCCCTCGCTGTCCCTGGGGTGCCCTGGCTGTCCCCTAGGTGGCCCTGGGGGTGCCCTGGGTGTCCCTGGGGGTGCCCTGGAGGTCCCCTAGGTGTCCCTGGGGGTGCCCTGGCTGTCCCCTAGGTGTCCCTGGGGGTGCCCTGGCTGTCCTCTAGGTGTCCCTGGGGGTGCCCTGGGTGTCCCTGGGGATGCCCTGGCTGTCCCCTAGGTGTCCCTGGCGTTGCCCTGGCTGTCCCTAGGGTGCCCTGGCTGTGCCCTTGGTGTCCCTGGGGGTGCTCTGGCTGTCCCTCGGGTGCCCTGGCTGTCCCCTAGGTGTCCCTGGGGGTGCCCTGGCTGTCTCTGGAGTGCCCTGGCTGTCCCCTAGGTGTCCCTGGGGGTGCCCTGGCTGTCCCGTCAGTGTCCCTGGGAGTGCCCTGGCTGTCTTCTAGGTGTCCCTGGGGCTGCCCTGGGCGTCCCCTAGGTGTCCCTGGGGGTGCCCTGGCTGTCCCTAGGGTGCCCTGGCTGTGCCCTCGGTGTCTCTGGGGGTGCCCTAGGTGTCCCTGGGGGTGACCTCGGTGTCCCTGGGGGTGCCCTGGCTGTCCCCTAGGTGTCCCTGGGGAAGCCCTGGGTGTGCCTGGGGTGCCCTGGCTGTCCCCTAGGTGTCCCTGGGGGGGCCCTGGGTGTCCCTGGGGTGCCCTGGCTGTCCCCTAGGTGGCCCTGGGGGTGCCCTGGGTGTCCCTGGGGGTGCCCTGGAGGTCCCCTAGGTGTCCCTGGGGGTGCCCTGGGTGTCCCTGGTGTGCCCTGGCTGTCCCCAAGGTGTCCCTGTGGGTGCCCAAAGTGTCCCTGGGAGTGCCCTGGCTGTCCCCTAGGTGTCCCTGGGGTTCCCCTTGGTGTCCCTGGGGGTGCCCAGGGTGTTCCTTAGGTGTCCCTGGGGGTGCCCTGGCTGTCCCTGGGGTGCTCTGGATGTCCCCTTGGTGTCCCTGGGGGTGCCCTGGCTGTCCCTAGAATGTCCTGGCTGTGCCCTAGGGGTCCCTGGGGGTGCCCTGGCTGTCCCTAGGGTGCCCTGGCTGTCACCTAGGTGTCCCTTGGGGTGCCCTGGCTGTCCCCTAGGTGTCCCTGGGGGTGCCCTGCCTCTCCCCTAGGTGTCCCTGGGGGTGCCCTGGCTGTCCCCTAGGTGTCCCTGGGGGTGCCCTGGGTGTCCCTGGGGGTGCCCTGGCTGTCCCCTAGGTGTCCCTGGGGGTGCCCTGGGTGTCCCTGGGGGTGCCCTGGAGGTCCCCTAGGTGTCCCTGGGGGTGCCCTGGCTGTCCCTGGGGTGCCCTGGCTGTCCCCATGGTGTCCCTGTGGGTGCCCAAAGTGTCCCTGGGAGTGCCCTGGCTGTCCGCTAGGAGTCTCTGGGGGTGCCCTGGCTGTCCCGTCAGTGTCCCTGGGGGTGCCCTGCCTGTCCCCTAGGTGTCCCTGGGGGTCCCCTTGGTGTCCCTGGGGGTGCCCAGGGTGTTCCTTAGGTGTCCCTGGGGGTGCCCTGGCTGTCCCTGGGGTGCTCTGGATGTCCCCTTGGTGTCCCTGGGAGTGCCCTGGCTGTCCCTAGGGTGCCCTGGATGTGCCCTAGGGGTCCCTGGGGGTGCCCTGGCTGTCCCTAGGGTGCCCTGGCTGTCACCTAGGTTTCCGTTGGGGTGCCCTTGCTGTCCCCTAGGTGTCCCTGGGGGTTCCCTGCCTCTTCCCTCCGTGTCCCTGGGGGTGCCCTGGCTGTCTCCTAGGTGTCCCTGGGGGTGCCCTGGCTGTCCCCTAGGTGTCCCTGGGGGTGCCCTGGGTGTCCCTGGGGGTGCCCTCGCTGTCCCTGGGGTGCCCTGGCTGTCCCCTAGGTGGCCCTGGGGGTGCCCTGGGTGTCCCTGGGGGTGCCCTGGAGGTCCCCTAGGTGTCCCTGGGGGTGCCCTGGCTGTCCCTGGGGTGCCCTGGATGTCCCCAAGGTGTCCCTGGGGGTGCCCTGCCTGTCCTCTCGGTGTCCCTGGGGGTGCCCTGGCTGTGCCCTCGGTGTCCCTGGGGGTGCCCTGGCTGTCCCTAGGGTGCCTTGGCTGTCCCCTAGGTGTCCCGGGGGGGGCCCTGGCTGTCCCCTAGGTGTCCCTGGGGGTGCACAGGGTGTCCCGGGGGTTCCCTGGCTGTCCCCTAGGTGTCCCTGGGGGGGCCCTGGTGTCCCTGCGTTGCCCTGGTTGTCCCCTAGGTGTCCTTGCCTCGCTCGTATCCTCGACTCCGCTTCCGGCGCCATGGTGACTCCCCTCCCAGTCTGGACCATTGTGGCCTCACCCCCTCCCCTGGGGCCATCCGACCCATCCCAGTATAGACCAGCAATGCACCGAGTGGCCACCATGGACCCCCACACGCCTGCCAGTTCATCCCAGTTCATCCCAGTCCACTCTTTGTCCATCCCAGGTTTCTCTGGTCACCCTCCCAGTGCTCTCAGTCCATCCCAGTCCCGCAGGTGTTGGTGCTTGGGGCTTGATGAGCTGGTGCCTGTCCGCAACGTGGAGCGGCTCAAACGGGACCTCAGGGTGAGGGGGGCGCGGATTTGGGGGGATCCTGGGGGTCCTGAGTTGTCGTGGAGGGGGTTTTTGGGTTGTGGGGGGTCTGGGGGGCGTCCTGGGGGCTGCTTTGGGTGCTTTGGGGGGTATTCGGGAGGTTTGGGCGGCCCATTTGAGGCATCAAAGAACCTGAGGAGGGTTTTGATAGCTCCTGGAGGTGGAGGGGGCCGTGGGGGTGAGCTGGCTGTCCCAGGGGGTTCCTGGCTGTCCCTCGATGTCCCTGGGGTGCCCTGGCTGTCACTTAGGTGTCCCTCGGGGTGCCCTGGGTGTCCCTGAGGGTGCCCTGGGTGTCCCTGGGGGTGCCCTCGCTGTCCCTAGGGTGCCCTGGCTGTCCCCTAGGTGGCCCTGGGGGTGCCCTGGGTGTCCCTGGGGGTGCCCTGGAGGTCCCCTAGGTGTCCCTGGGGGTGCCCTAGCTGTCCCTGGGGTGCCCTGGCTGTCCCCAAGGTGTCCCTGGGGGTGCCCTGCCTGTCCTCTCGGTGTCCCTGGGGGTGTCCTGGCTGTGCCCTCGGTGTCCCTGGGGGTGCCCTGGCTGTCCCTAGGGTGCCTTGGCTGTCCCCTAGGTGTCCCGGGGGGGGCCCTGGCTGTCCCCTAGGTGTCCCTGGGGGTGCACAGGGTGTCCCTGGGGTTCCCTGGCTGTCCCCTAGGTGTCCCTGGGGGGGCCCTGGTGTCCCTGCGTTGCCCTGGCTGTCCCCTAGGTGTCCCTGGGGGTGCCCGGCCTGTCCCCTAGGTGTCCCTGGGGGTGCCCTGGGTGTTCCTGGAGTGCCCTTGCTGTCCCCTAAATGTCTCTGGGGGTGCCCTGGCTGTCCCCTAGGTGTCCCTGGGGGTGTCCTGCCTTCCCCTAGGTGTCCCTGGGGGTGCCCTGGCTTTCCCCTCGGTGTCCCTGGGGGTGCCCTGCCTGTCCCCTAGGTGTCCCTGGGGGTGCCCTGGCTGTCTTTAGGGTGCCCTGGCTGTCCCCTAGGTGTCCCTGGGGGTGCCCTGGGTTTCCCTGGAGTGCCCTGGCTGTCCCCTAGCTGTCCCTGGGGGGGCCCTGGCTGTCCCCTAGGTGTCCCTGGGGGTGCCCTGCCTGTCCCCTAGGTGTCCCTGGGGGTGCCCTGGCTGTCCTCTAGGTGTCCCTGGGAGTGCCCTGGGTATCCCTGGGGATGCCCTGGCTGTCCCCTAGGTGTCCCTGGGGGTGCGCTGGGTGTCCCTGGGGGGGCCCTGGCTGTGCCCTAGGTGTCCCTGGCGTTGCCCTGGCTGTCCCTTGGGTGCCCTGGCTGTGTCCTTGGTGTCCCTGGGGGTGCTCTGGCTGTCCCTCGTGTGCCCTGGCTGTCCCCTAGGTGTACCTGGGGGTGCTCTGGCTGTCTCTGGAGTGCCCTGGCTGTTCCCTAGGTGTCCCTGGGTGTGCCCTGGCTGTCCCCTAGGTGTCCGTGGGGGTGCCCTTGGTGTCCCTGGGGGGGCCCTGGCTGTCCCCTAGGGGTCTCTGGGGGTGCCCTGCCTGTCCCCTAGGTGTCCCTGGGGGTGCCCTGGCTGTCCCCTAGGTGTCCCTGGGGGTGCCCATGGTGTCCCTGGGGGGGCCCTGGCTGTCCCCTAGGGGTCTCTGGGGGTGCCCGGCCTGTCCCCTAGGTGTCCCTGAGGGTGCCCTGGGTGTCCCTGAGGTGCCATGGCTGTACCCTAGGTGTCCCTGGGGGTGCCCTGCCTGTCCCCTAGGTGTCCCTGGGGGTGCCCTGGCTGTCCTCTAGGTGTCCCTGGGGGTGCCCTGGGTGTCCCTGGGGATGCCCTGGCTGTCCCCTAGGTGTCCCTGGCGTTGCCCTGGCTGTCCCTAGGGTGCCCTGGCTGTACCCTTGGTGTCCCTGGGGGTGCTCTGGCTGTCCCTCGGGTGCCCTGGCTGTCCCCTAGGTGTCCCTGGGGGTGCCCTGGCTGTCTCTGGAGTGCCCTGGCTGTCCCCTAGGTGTCCCTGGGGGTGCCCTGGCTGTCCCGTCAGTGTCCCTGGCAGTGCCCTGGCTGTCTTCTAGGTGTCCCTGGGGCTGCCCTGGGCGTCCCCTAGGTGTCCCTGGGGGTGCCTTGGCTGTCCCTAGGGTGCCCTGGCTGTGCCCTCGGTGTCTCTGGGAGTGCCCTAGGTGTCCCTGGGGGTGACCTCGGTGTCCCTGGGGGTGCCCTGGCAGTCCCCTAGGTGTCCCTGGGGGAGCCCTGGGTGTGCCTGGGGTGCCCTGGCTGTCCCCTAGGTGTCCCTGGGGGGGCCCTGGGTGCCCTGGGGTGCCCTGGCTGTCCCCTAGGTGGCCCTGGGGGTGCCCTGGGTGTCCCTGGGGGTGCCCTGGAGGTCCCCTAGGTGTCCCTGGGGGTGCCCTGGGTGTCCCTGGTGTGCCCTGGCTGTCCCCGAGGTGTCCCTGTGGGTGCCCAAAGTGTCCCTGGGAGTGCCCTGGCTGTCCCCTAGGGGTCTCTGGGGGTGCCCTGGCTGTTCTGTCAGTGGCCCTGGGGGTGCCCTGGCTGTCCCCTAGGTGTCCCTGGGGGTGCCCTTGGTGTCCCTGGGGGTGCCCAGGGTGTTCCTTAGGTGTCCCTGGGGGTGCCCTGGCTGTCCCTGGGGTGCTCTGGCTGTGCCCTTGGTGTCCCTGGGGGTGCCCTGGCTGTCCCTAGGGTGCCCTGGCTGTGCCCTGGGGGTCCCTGGGGGTGCCCTGGCTGTCCCTAGGGTGCCCTGGCTGTCACCTAGGTGTCCCTTGGGGTGCCCTGGCTGTCCCCTAGGTGTCCCTGGGGGTGCCCTGGGTGTCCCTGGGGGTGCCCTGGCTGTCCCCTAGGTGTCCCTGGGGGTGTCCTGGGTGTCCCTGGGGGTGCCCTCGCTGTCCCTGGGGTGCCCTGGCTGTCCCCTAGGTGGCCCTGGGGGTGCCCTGGGTGTCCCTGGGGTGCCCTGGAGGTCCCCTAGGTGTCCCTGGGGGTGCCCTGGCTGTCCCTGGGGTGCCCTGGTTGTCCCCAAGGCGTCCCTGTGGGTGCCCAAAGTGTCCCTGGGAGTGCCCTGGCTGTCCGCTAAGGGTCTCTGGGGGTGCCCTGGCTGTCCCGTCAGTGTCCCTGGGGGTGCCCTGCCTGTCCCCTAGGTGTCCCTGGGGGTCCCCTTGGTGTCCCTGGGGGTGCCCAGGGTGTTCCTTAGGTGTCCCTGGGGGTGCCCTGGCTGTCCCTGGGATGCTCTGGATGTCCCCTTGGTGTCCCTGGGGGTGCCCTGGCTGTCCCTAGGGTGCCCTGGATGTGCCCTAGGGGGCCCTGGGGGTGCCCTGGCTGTCCCTAGGGTGCCCTGGCTGTCACCTAGGTGTCCGTTGGGGTGCCCTTGCTGTCCCCTAGGTGTCCCTGGGGGTTCCCTGCCTCTTCCCTCGGTGTCCCTGGGGGTGCCCTGGCTGTCTCCTAGGTGTCCCTGGGGGTGCCCTGGCTGTCCCCTAGGTGTCCCTGGGGGTGCCCTGGGCGTCCCTGGGGGTGCCCTCGCTGTCCCTGGGGTGCCCTGGCTGTCCCCTAGGTGGCCCTGGAGGTGCCCTGGGTGTCCCTGGGGGTGCCCTGGAGGTCCCCTAGGTGTCCCTGGGGGTGCCCTGGCTGTCCCTGGTGTGCCCTGGCTGTCCCCAAGGTGTCCCTGTGGGTGCCCAAAGTGTCCCTGGGAGTGCCCTGGCTGTCCCCTAGGTGTCCCTGGGGTTCCCCTTGGTGTCCCTGGGGGTGCCCAGGGTGTTCCTTAGGTGTCCCTGGGGGTGCCCTGGCTGTCCCTGGGGTGCTCTGGATGTCCCCTAGGTGTCCCTGGGGGTGCCCTGGCTGTCCCTAGAATGCCCTGGCTGTGCCCTAGGGGTCCCTGGGGGTGCCCTGGCTGTCCCTAGGGTGCCCTGGCTGTCACCTAGGTGTCCCTTGGGGTGCCCTGGCTGTCCCCTAGGTGTCCCTGGGGGTGCCCTGCCTCTCCCCTAGGTGTCCCTGGGGGTGCCCTGGCTGTCCCCTAGGTGTCCCTGGGGGTGCCCTGGGTGTCCCTGGGTGTGCCCTGGCTGTCCCCTAGGTGTCCCTGGGGGTGCCCTGGGTGTCCCTGGGGGTGCCCTGGAGGTCCCCTAGGTGTCCCTGGGGGTGCCCTGGCTGTCCCTGGGGTGCCCTGGCTGTCCCCATGGTGTCCCTGTTGGTGCCCAAAGTGTCCCTGGGAGTGCCCTGGCTGTCCGCTAGGGGTCTCTGGGGGTGCCCTGGCTGTCCTCTAGGTGTCCCTGGGGGTCCCCTTGGTGTCCCTGGGGGTGCCCAGGGTGTTCCTTAGGTGTCCCTGGGGGTGCCCTGGCTGTCCCTGGGGTGCTCTGGATGTCCCCTTGGTGTCCCTGGGAGTGCCCTGGCTGTCCCTAGGGTGCCCTGGATGTGCCCTAGGGGTCCCTGGGGGTGCCCTGGCTGTCCCTAGGGTGCCCTGGCTGTCACCTAGGTTTCCGTTGGGGTGCACTTGCTGTCCCCTAGGTGTCCCTGGGGGTTCCCTGCCTCTTCCCTCGGTGTCCCTGGGGGTGCCCTGGCTGTCTCCTAGGTGTCCCTGGGGGTGCCCTGGCTGTCCCCTAGGTGTCCCTGGGGGTGCCCTGGGTGTCCCTGGGGGTGCCCTCGCTGTCCCTGGGGTGCCCTGGCTGTCCCCTAGGTGGCCCTGGGGGTGCCCTGGGTGTCCCTGGGGGTGCCCTGGAGGTCCCCTAGGTGTCCCTGGGGGTGCCCTGGCTGTCCCTGGGGTGCCCTGGATGTCCCCAAGGTGTCCCTGGGGGTGCCCTGCCTGTCCTCTCGGTGTCCCTGGGGGCGCCCTGGCTGTGCCCTCGGTGTCCCTGGGGGTGCCCTGGCTGTCCCTAGGGTGCCTTGGCTGTCCCCTAGGTGTCCCGGGGGGGGCCCTGGCTGTCCCCTAGGTGTCCCTGGGGGTGCACAGGGTGTCCCGGGGGTTCCCTGGCTGTCCCCTAGGTGTCCCTGGGGGGGCCCTGGTGTCCCTGCGTTGCCCTGGCTGTCCCCTAGGTGTCCTTGCCTCGCTCGTATCCTCGACTCCGCTTCCGGCGCCATGGTGACTCCCCTCCCAGTCTGGACCATTGTGGCCTCACCCCCTCCCCTGGGGCCATCCGACCCATCCCAGTATAGACCAGTAATGCACCGAGTGGCCACCATGGACCCCCACACGCCTGCCAGTTCATCCCAGTTCATCCCAGTCCACTCTTTGTCCATCCCAGGTTTCTCTGGTCACCCTCCCAGTGCTCTCAGTCCATCCCAGTCCCGCAGGTGTTGGTGCTTGGGGCTTGATGAGCTGGTGCCTGTCCGCAACGTGGAGCGGCTCAAACGGGACCTCAGGGTGAGGGGGGCGCGGATTTGGGGGGATCCTGGGGGTCCTGAGTTGTCGTGGAGGGGGTTTTTGGGTTGTGGGGGGTCTGGGGGGAATCCTGGGGGCTGCTTTGGGTGCTTTGGGGGGTATTCGGGAGGTTTGGGCAGCCCATTTGAGGCATCAAAGAACCTGAGGAGGGTTTTGATAGCTCCTGGAGGTGGAGGGGGCCGTGGGGGTGAGCTGGCTGTCCCAGGGGGTTCCTGGCTGTCCCTCGATGTCCCTGGGGTGCCCTGGCTGTCACTTAGGTGTCCCTCGGGGTGCCCTGGCTGTCCCTAGGGTGCCCTGGCTGTCCCCTAGGTGTCCCTGGGGTGCCCTGACTGTCCCTAGGTGTCCCTGGGGGTACCCTGGCTGTCCCTGGAGGTGCCCTGCCTTTCCCCTAGGTGTCCCTGGGGGTGTCCTGCCTTGCCCTAGGTGTCCCTGGGGGTGCCCTAGCTGTCCCCTCCGTGTCCCTGGGGGTGCCCTGGGTGTCCCTGGGGTGCCCTGGCTGACCCCAAGGTGTCCTTGGGGTGCCCAGAGTGTCCCTAGGAGGTCCCTGGCTGTCCCCTAGGGGTCTCTGGGGGTGCCCTGGCTGTCCCTAGGGTGCCCTGGCTGTGCCCTCGGTGTCTCTGGGGGTGCCCTGGCTGTCCCTAGGGTGCCATGGCTGTCCCTAGGGTGCCCTGGCTGTCCCCTCGGTGTCCCTGGGGGTGCCCTGGGTGTCCCTGGGGTGCCCTGGCTGTCCCCTAGGTGTCCCTGGGGGTGCCCTGGCTGTCTCTGGAGTGCCCTGGCTGTCCCCTAGGTGTCCGTGGGGGTGCCCTGGCTGTCCCGTCAGTGTCCCTGGGAGTGCCCTGGCTGTCTTCTAGGTGTCCCTGGGGGTGCCCTGGGTGTCCCCTAGGTGTCCCTGGGGGTGCCCTGGCTGTCCCTAGGGTGCCCTGGCTGTGCCCTCGGTGTCTCTGGGGGTGCCCTAGGTGTCCCTGGGGGTGACCTCGGTGTCCCTGGGGGTGCCCTGGCTGTCCCCTAGGTGTCCCTGGGGGTACCCTGGCTGTCCCTGGAGGTGCCCTGCCTTTCCCCTAGGTGTCCCTGGGGGTGTCCTGTTTTGCCCTAGGTGTCCCTGGGGGTGCCCTAGCTGTCCCCTCCGTGTCCCTGGGGGTGCCCTGGGTGTCCCTGGGGTGCCCTGGCTGACCCCAAGGTGTCCTTGGGGTGCCCAGAGTGTCCCTAGGAGGTCCCTGGCTGTCCCCTAGGGGTCTCTGGGGGTGCCCTGGCTGTCCCTAGGGTGCCCTGCCTGTGCCCTCGGTGTCTCTGGGGGTGCCCTGGCTGTCCCTAGGGTGCCATGGCTGTCCCTAGGGTGCCCTGGCTGTCCCCTCGGTGTCCCTGGGGGTGCCCTGGGTGTCCCGTCAGTGTCCCTGGGAGTGCCCTGGCTGTCTTCTAGGTGTCCCTGGGGCTGCCCTGGGCGTCCCCTAGGTGTCCCTGGGGGTGCCTTGGCTGTCCCTAGGGTGCCCTGGCTGTGCCCTCGGTGTCTCTGGGAGTGCCCTAGGTGTCCCTGGGGGTGACCTCGGTGTCCCTGGGGGTGCCCTGGCTGTCCCCTAGGTGTCCCTGGGGGAGCCCTGGGTGTGCCTGGGGTGCCCTGGCTGTCCCCTAGGTGTCCCTGGGGGGGCCCTGGGTGTCCCTGGGGTGCCCTGGCTGTCCCCTATGTGGCCCTGGGGTTTCCCTGGGTGTCCCTGGGGGTGCCCTGGAGGTCCCCTAGGTGTCCCTGGGGGTGCCCTGGGTGTCCCTGGTGTGCCCTGGCTGTCCCCGAGGTGTCCCTGTGGGTGCCCAAAGTGTCCCTGGGAGTGCCCTGGCTGTCCCCTAGGGCTCTCTGGGGGTGCCCTGGCTGTTCCGTCAGTGGCCCTGGGGGTGCCCTGGCTGTCCCCTAGGTGTCCCTGGGGGTGCCCTTGGTGTCCCGGGGGGTGCCCAGGGTGTTCCTTAGGTGTCCCTGGGGGTGCCCTGGCTGTCCCTGGGGTGCTCTGGCTGTGCCCTTGGTGTCCCTGGGGGTGCCCTGGCTGTCCCCAGGGTGCCCTGGCTGTGCCCTAGGGGTCCCTGGGGGTGCCCTGGCTGTCCCTAGGGTGCCCTGGCTGTCACCTAGGTGTCCCTTGGGGTGCCCTGGCTGTCCCCTAGGTGTCCCTTCGGGGTGCCCTGGCTGTCCCCTAGGTGTCCCTGGGGGTGCCCTGGGTGTCCCCTAGGTGTCCCTGGGGGTGCCCTGGGTGTCCCTGGGGGTGCCCTGGCTGTCCCCTAGCTGTCCCTGGGGGTGTCCTGGGTGTCCCTGGGGGTGCCCTCGCTGTCCCCGGGGTGCCCTGGCTGTCCCCTAGGTGGCCCTGGGGGTGCCCTGGGTGTCCCTGGGGTGCCCTGGAGGTCCCCTAGGTGTCCCTGGGGGTGCCCTGGCTGTCCCTGGGGTGCCCTGGTTGTCCCCAAGGCGTCCCTGTGGGTGCCCAAAGTGTCCCTGGGAGTGCCCTGGCTGTCCGCTAAGGGTCTCTGGGGGTGCCCTGGCTGTCCCGTCAGTGTCCCTGGGGGTGCCCTGCCTGTCCCCTAGGTGTCCCTGGGGGTCCCCTTGGTGTCCCTGGGGGTGCCCAGGGTGTTCCTTAGGTGTCCCTGGGGGTGCCCTGGCTGTCCCTGGGATGCTCTGGATGTCCCCTTGGTGTCCCTGGGGGTGCCCTGGCTGTCCGTAGGGTGCCCTGGATGTGCCCTAGGGGGCCCTGGGGGTGCCCTGGCTGTCCCTAGGGTGCCCTGGCTGTCACCTAGGTGTCCGTTGGGGTGCCCTTGCTGTCCCCTAGGTGTCCCTGGGGGTTCCCTGCCTCTTCCCTCGGTGTCCCTGGGGGTGCCCTGGCTGTCTCCTAGGTGTCCCTGGGGGTGCCCTGGCTGTCCCCTAGGTGTCCCTGGGGGTGCCCTGGGTGTCCCTGGGGGTGCCCTCGCGGTCCCTGGAGTGCCCTGCCTGTCCCCTAGGTGGCCCTGGGGGTGCCCTGGGTGTCCCTGGGGGTGCCCTGGAGGTCCCCTAGGTGTCCCTGGGGGTGCCCTGGCTGTCCCTGGGGTGCCCTGGCTGTCCCCAAGGTGTCCCTGGGGGTGCCCTGCCTGTCCTCTCGGTGTCCCTGGAGGTGCCCTGGCTGTGCCCTCGGTGTCCCTGGGGGTGCCCTGGCTGTCCCTAGGGTGCCTTGGCTGTCCCCTAGGTGTCCCGGGGGGGGCCCTGGCTGTCCCCTAGGTGTCCCTGGGGGTGCACAGGGTGTCCCTGGGGTTCCCTTGCTGTCCCCTAGGTGTCCATGGGGGGGCCCTGGTGTCCCTGCATTGCCCTGGCTGTCCCCTAGGTGTCCCTGGGGGTGCCCGGCCTGTCCCCTAGGTGTCCCTGAAGGTGCCCTGGGTGTCCCTGGAGTGCCCTGGCTGTCCCCTAAATGTCCTTGGGGGTGCCCTGGCTGTCCCCTAGGTGTCCCTGGGGGTGTCCTGCCTTCCCCTAGGTGTCCCTGGGGGTGCCCTGGCTTTCCCCTCGGTGTCCCTGGGGGTGCCCTGCCTGTCCCCTAGGTGTCCCTGGGGGTGCCCTGGCTGTCTTTAGGGTGCCCTGGCTGTCCCCTAGGTGTCCCTGGGGGTGCCCTTGGTTTCCCTGGAGTGCCCTGGCTGTCCCCTAGTTGTCCCTGGGGGGGCCCTGGCTGTCCCCTAGGTGTCCCTGGGGGGGCCCTGCCTGTCCCCTAGGTGTCCATGGGGGTGCCCTGGCTGTCCTCTAGGTGTCCCTGGGAGTGCCCTGGGTATCCCTGGGGATGCCCTGGCTGTCCCCTAGGTGTCCCTGGGGGTGCTCTGGCTGTCCCTCGGGTGCCCTGGCTGTCCCCTAGGTGTCCCTGGGGGTGCCCTGGCTGTCTCTGGAGTGCCCTGGCTGTCCCCTAGGTGTCCCTGGGTGTGCCCTGGCTGTCCCCTAGGTGTCCCTGGGGGTGCCCTTGGTGTCCCTGGGGGGGCCCTGGCTGTCCCCTAGGGGTCTCTGGGGGTGCCCTGGCTGTCCCCTAGGTGTCCCTGGGGGTGCCCTGGCTGTCTCCTAGGTGTCCCTGGGGTTGCCCATGGTGTCCCTGGGGGGGCCCTGGCTGTCCCCTAGGGGTCTCTGGGCGTGCCCGGCCTGTCCCCTAGGTGTCCCTGAGGGTGCCCTGGGTGTCCCTGGGGTGCCATGGCTGTACCCTAGTTGTCCCTGGGGGTGCCCTGCCTGTCCCCTAGGTGTCCCTGGGGGTGCCCTGGCTGTCCTCTAGGTGTCCCTGGGGGTGCCCTGGGTGTCCCTGGGGATGCCCTGGCTGTCCCCTAGGTGTCCCTGGCGTTGCCCTGGCTGTCCCTAGGGTGCCCTGGCTGTGCCCTTGGTGTCCCTGGGGGTGCTCTGGCTGTCCCTCGGGTACCCTGGCTGTCCCCTAGGTGTCCCTGGGGGTGCCCTGGCTGTCTCTGGAGTGCCCTGGCTGTCCCCTAGGTGTCCCTGGGGGTGCCCTGGCTGTCCCGTCAGTGTCCCTGGGAGTGCCCTGGCTGTCTTCTAGGTGTCCCTGGGGCTGCCCTGGGCGTCCCCTAGGTGTCCCTGGGGGTGCCCTGGCTGTCCCTAGGGTGCCCTGGCTGTGCCCTCGGTGTCTCTGGGGGTGCCCTAGGTGTCCCTGGGGGTGACCTCGGTGTCCCTGGGGGTGCCCTGGCTGTCCCCTAGGTGTCCCTGGGGAAGCCCTGGGTGTGCCTGGGGTGCCCTGGCTGTCCCCTAGGTGTCCCTGGGGGGGCCCTGGGTGTCCCTGGGGTGCCCTGGCTGTCCCCTAGGTGGCCCTGGGGGTGCCCTGGGTGTCCCTGGGGGTGCCCTGGAGGTCCCCTAGGTGTCCCTGGGGGTGCCCTGGGTGTCCCTGGTGTGCCCTGGCTGTCCCCAAGGTGTCCCTGTGGGTGCCCAAAGTGTCCCTGGGAGTGCCCTGGCTGTCCCCTAGGTGTCCCTGGGGTTCCCCTTGGTGTCCCTGGGGGTGCCCAGGGTGTTCCTTAGGTGTCCCTGGGGGTGCCCTGGCTGTCCCTGGGGTGCTCTGGATGTCCTCTTGGTGTCCCTGGGGGTGCCCTGGCTGTCCCTAGAATGCCCTGGCTGTGCCCTAGGGGTCCCTGGGGGTGCCCTGGCTGTCCCTAGGGTGCCCTGGCTGTCACCTAGGTGTCCCTTGGGGTGCCCTGGCTGTCCCCTAGGTGTCCCTGGGGGTGCCCTGCCTCTCCCCTAGGTGTCCCTGCGGGTGCCCTGGCTGTCCCCTAGGTGTCCCTGGGGATGCCCTGGGTGTCCCTGGGGGTGCCCTGGCTGTCCCCTAGGTGTCCCTGGGGGTGCCCTGGCTGTCCCTGGGGTGCCCTGGCTGTCCCCATGGTGTCCCTGTGGGTGCCCAAAGTGTCCCTGGGAGTGCCCTGGCTGTCCGCTAGCGGTCTCTGGGGGTGCCCTGGCTGTCCCGTCAGTGTCCCTGGGGGTGCCCTGCCTGTCCCCTAGGTGTCCCTGGGGGTCCCCTTGGTGTCCCTGGGGGTGCCCAGGGTGTTCCTTAGGTGTCCCTGGGGGTGCCCTGGCTGTCCCTGGGGTGCTCTGGATGTCCCCTTGGTGTCCCTGGGAGTGCCCTGGCTGTCCCTAGGGTGCCCTGGATGTGCCCTAGGGGTCCCTGGGGGTGCCCTGGCTGTCCCTAGGGTGCCCTGGCTGTCACCTAGGTTTCCGTTGGGGTGCCCTTGCTGTCCCCTAGGTGTCCCTGGGGGTTCCCTGCCTCTTCCCTCGGTGTCCCTGGGGGTGCCCTGGCTGTCTCCTAGGTGTCCTGGGGGTGACCTGGCTGTCCCCTAGGTGTCCCTGTGGGTGCCCTGGGTGTCCCTGGGGGTGCCCTCGCTTTCCATGGGGTGCCCTGGCTGTCCCCTAGGTGGCCCTGGGGGTGCCCTGGGTGTCCCTGGGGGTGCCCTGGAGGTCCCCTAGGTGTCCCTGGGGGTGCCCTGGCTGTCCCTGGGGTGCCCTGGATGTCCCCAAGGTGTCCCTGGGGGTGCCCTGCCTGTCCTCTCGGTGTCCCTGGGGGCGCCCTGGCTGTGCCCTCGGTGTCCCTGGGGGTGCCCTGGCTGTCCCTAGGGTGCCTTGGCTGTCCCCTAGGTGTCCCGGGGGGGGCCCTGGCTGTCCCCTAGGTGTCCCTGGGGGTGCACAGGGTGTCCCGGGGGTTCCCTGGCTGTCCCCTAGGTGTCCCTGGGGGGGCCCTGGTGTCCCTGCGTTGCCCTGGCTGTCCCCTAGGTGTCCTTGCCTCGCTCGTATCCTCGACTCCGCTTCCGGCGCCATGGTGACTCCCCTCCCAGTCTGGACCATTGTGGCCTCACCCCCTCCCCTGGGGCCATCCGACCCATCCCAGTATAGACCAGTAATGCACCGAGTGGCCACCATGGACCCCCACACGCCTGCCAGTTTATCCCAGTTCATCCCAGTCCACTCTTTGTCCATCCCAGGTTTCTCTGGTCACCCTCCCAGTGCTCTCAGTCCATCCCAGTCCCGCAGGTGTTGGTGCTTGGGGCTTGATGAGCTGGTGCCTGTCCGCAACGTGGAGCGGCTCAAACGGGACCTCAGGGTGAGGGGGGCGCGGATTTGGGGGGATCCTGGGGGTCCTGAGTTGTCGTGGAGGGGATTTTTGGGTTGTGGGGGGTCTGGGGGGCGTCCTGGGGGCTGCTTTGGGTGCTTTGGGGGGTATTCGGGAGGTTTGGGCGGCCCATTTGAGGCATCAAAGAACCTGAGGAGGGTTTTGATAGCTCCTGGAGGTGGAGGGGGCCGTGGGGGTGAGCTGGCTGTCCCAGGGGGTTCCTGGCTGTCCCTCGATGTCCCTGGGGTGCCCTGGCTGTCACTTAGGTGTCCCTCGGGGTGCCCTGGCTGTCCCTAGGGTGCCCTGGCTGTCCCCTAGGTGTCCCTGGGGTGGCCTGACTGTCCCTAGGTGTCCCTGGGGGTACCCTGGCTGTCCCTGGAGGTGCCCTGCCTTTCCCCTAGGTGTCCCTGGGGGTGTCCTGCCTTGCCCTAGGTGTCCCTGGGGGTGCCCTAGCTGTCCCCTCCGTGTCCCTGGGGGTGCCCTGGGTGTCCCTGGGGTGCCCTGGCTGACCCCAAGGTGTCCTTGGGGTGCCCAGAGTGTCCCTAGGAGGTCCCTGGCTGTCCCCTAGGGGTCTCTGGGGGTGCCCTGGCTGTCCCTAGGGTGCCCTGGCTGTGCCCTCGGTGTCTCTGGGGGTGCCCTGGCTGTCCCTAGGGTGCCATGGCTGACCCTAGGGTGCCCTGGCTGTCCCCTCGGTGTCCCTGGGGGTGCCCTGGGTGTCCCTGGGGTGCCCTGGCTGTCCCCTAGGTGTCCCTGGGGGTGCCCTGGCTGTCTCTGGAGTGCCCTGGCTGTCTTCTAGGTGTCCCTGGGGGTGCCCTGGCTGTCCCGTCAGTGTCCCTGGGAGTGCCCTGGCTGTCTTCTAGGTGTCCCTGGGGGTGCCCTGGGTGTCCCCTAGGTGTCCCTGGGGGTGCCCTGGCTGTCCCTAGGGTGCCCTGGCTGTGCCCTCGGTGTCTCTGGGGGTGCCCTAGGTGTCCCTGGGGGTGACCTCGGTGTCCCTGGGGGTGCCCTGGCTGTCCCCTAGGTGTCCCTGGGGGTACCCTGGCTGTCCCTGGAGGTGCCCTGCCTTTCCCCTAGGTGTCCCTGGGGGTGTCCTGCCTTGCCCTAGGTGTCCCTGGGGTGCCCTAGCTGTCCCCTCCGTGTCCCTGGGGGTGCCCTGGGTGTCCCTGGGGTGCCCTGGCTGTCCCCTAGGTGTCCCTGGGGGTGCCCTGGCTGTCCCGTCAGTGTCCCTGGGAGTGCCCTGGCTGTCTTCTAGGTGTCCCTGGGGGTGCCCTGGGTGTCCCCTAGGTGTCCCTGGGGGTGCCCTGGCTGTCCCTAGGGTGCCCTGGCTGTGCCCTCGGTGTCTCTGGGGGTGCCCTAGGTGTCCCTGGGGGTGACCTCGGTGTCCCTGGGGGTGCCCTGGCTGTCCCCTAGGTGTCCCTGGGGGTACCCTGGCTGTCCCTGGAGGTGCCCTGCCTTTCCCCTAGGTGTCCCTGGGGGTGTCCTGCCTTGCCCTAGGTGTCCCTGGGGGTGCCCTAGCTGTCCCCTCCGTGTCCCTGGGGGTGCCCTGGGTGTCCCTGGGGTGCCCTGGCTGACCCCAAGGTGTCCTTGGGGTGCCCAGAGTGTCCCTAGGAGGTCCCTGGCTGTCCCCTTGGTGTCCCTGGGGGTGCCCTGGCTGTCCCTAGGGTGCCCTGGCTGTGCCCTCGGTGTCTCTGGGGGTGCCCTGGCTGTCCCTAGGGTGCCATGGCTGTCCCTAGGGTGCCCTGGCTGTCCCCTCGGTGTCCCTGGGGGTGCCCTGGGTGTCCCTGGGGTGCCCTGGCTGTCCCCTAGGTGTCCCTGGGGGTGCCCTGGCTGTCTCTGGAGTGCCCTGGCTGTCCCCTAGGTGTCCCTGGGGGTGCCCTGGCGGTCCCGTCAGTGTCCCTGGGAGTGCCCTGGCTGTCTTCTAGGTGTCCCTGGGGGTGCCCTGGGTGTCCCCTAGGTGTCCCTGGGGGTGCCCTGGCTGTCCCTAGGGTGCCCTGGCTGTGCCCTCGGTGTCTCTGGGGGTGCCCTAGGTGTCTTTGGGGGTGACCTCGGTGTCACTGGGGGTGCCCTGGCTGTCCCCTAGGTGTCCCTGGGGGAGCCCTGGGTGTGCCTGAGGTGCCCTGGCTGTCCCCTAGGTGTCCCTGGGGGGGCCCTGGGTGTCCCTGGGGTGCCCTGGCTGTCCCCTAGATGGCCCTGGGGGTGCCCTGGGTGTCCCTGGGGGTGCCCAGGGTGTTCCTTAGGTGTCCCTGGGGGTGCCCTGGCTGTCCCTGGGGTGCCCTGGCTGTCCCCTAGGTGTCCCTGGGGGTGCCCTGGGTGTCCCTGGGGGTGCCCTGGCTGTCCCTGGGGTGCCCTGGCTGTCCCCTAGGTGGCCCTGGGGGTGCCCTGGGTGTCCCTGGGGGTGCCCTGGAGGTCCCCTAGGTGTCCCTGGGGGTGCTCTGCCTCTCCCCTAGGTGTCCCTGGGGGTGCCCTGGCTGTCCCCTAGGTGTCCCTGGGGGTGCCCTGGGTGTCCCTGGGGGTGCCCTGGCTGTCCCCTAGGTGTCCCTGGGGGTGCCCTGGGTGTCCCTGGGGGTTCCCTCGCTGTCCCTGGGGTGCCCTGGCTGTTCCCTAGGTGGCCCTGGGGGTGCCCTGGGTGTCCCTGGGGGTGCCCTGGAGGTCCCCTAGGTGTCCCTGGCGGTGCCCTGGCTGTCCCTGGGGTGCCCTAGCTGTCCCCAAGGTGTCCCTGTGGGTGCCCAAAGTGTCCCTGGGAGTGCCCTGGCTGTCCCCTAGGGGTCTCTGGGGGTGCCCTGGCTGTCCCGTCAGTGTCCCTGGGGGTGCCCTGCCTGTCCCCTAGGTGTCCCTGGGGGTCCCCTTGGTGTCCCTGGGGGTGCCCACGGTGTTCCTTAGGTGTCCCTGGGGGTGCCCTGGCTGTCCCTGGGGTGCTCTGGATGTCCCCTTGGTGTCCCTGGGGGTGCCCTGGCTGTCCCTAGGGTGCCCTGGCTGTGCCCTAGGGGTCCCTGGGGGTGCCCTAGCTGTCCCTAGGGTGCCCTGACTGTCACCTAGGTGTCCCTTGGGGTTCCCTGGCTGTCCCCTAGGTGTCCCTGGGGGTGCCCTGCCTCTCCCCTAGGTGTCCCTGGGGGTGCCCTGGCTGTCCCCTAGGTGTCCCTGGGGGTGCCCTGGGTTTCCCTGGGGGTGCCCTGGCTGTCCCCTAGGTGTCCCTGGGGGTGCCCTGGGTGTCCCTGGGGGTGCCCTCGCTGTCCCTGGGGTTCCCTGGCTGTCCCCTGGGTGGCCCTGGGGGTGCCCTGGGTGTCCCTGGGGGTGCCCTGGAGGTCCCCTAGGTGTCCCTGGGGGTGCCCTGGCTGTCCCTGGGGTGCTCTGGCTGTCGCCAAGGTGTCCCTGGGTGTCCCTGCCTGTCCTCTCGGTGTCCCTGGGGGTGCCCTGGCTGTCCCCTAGGTGTCCCTGGGGGTGCCCTGGCTGTCGCTAGGGTGCCTTGGCTGTCCCCTAGGTGTCCCTGGGGGTGCCCTGGCTGTCCCCTCGGTGTCCCTGGGGGTGCCCTGCTTTTCCCCTAGGTGTCCTTGGGGGGGCCCTGGCTGTCCCCTAGGTGTCCCTGGGGGTGCCCTGCCTGTCCCCGACTTGTCCCAGGGGGTGTCCTGCCTTCCCCTAGGTGTCCTTAGGGTGCCCTGGCTTTCCCCTAGGTGTCCCTGGGGGTTCCCTGCGTGTCCCTGGGGGTGCCCTGGCTGTCCCCTAGGTGTCCCTGGGGGTGCCCTGGCTGTCTCGTCAGTGTCCCTGGGGGTGCCCTGCCTGTCCCCTAAGTGTCGTTGGGGGTGCCCTGGGTGTCCCTGGGGGTGCCCTGCCTGTCCCCTAGGTGTCCCTGGGGTGCCCTGGCTGTCCCCTAGGTGTCCCTGGGGGTGCCCTGGGTGTCCCTGGGGGTGCCCTGGCGGTCCCTAAGGTGCCCTGGCTGTTCCCTAGGTGTCCCTGGGGGTGCCCCGGATGTCCCTGAGGTGCCCTGGCTGTCTTCAAGGTGTCCCTGTGGGTGCCCAGAGTGTCCCTGGGAGTGCCCTGGCTGTCCCCTAGGGGTCTCTGGGGGTGCCCTGGCTGTCCCGTCAGTGTCCCTGGGGGTGCCCTGCCTGTCCCCTAGGTGTCCCTGGGGGTGCTCGGCCTGTCCCCTAGGTGTCACTGGGGGTGCCCTGGGTGTCCCTGGAGTGCCCTGGCTGTCCCCTAATCGTCCCTGGGGGTGCCCTGGCTGTCCCCTATGTGTCCCTGGGCGTGCCCATGGTGTCCCTGGCGTTCCCTGGCTGTCCCGTAGGTGTCCCTGGGGGGGCCCTGGGTGTCCCTGGGGTGCCCGGGAGGTCCCCTACGTGTCCCTTCAGTACCCTGGGTGTCCCTAGGCTGCCCTGGGGTGCCCTGGCTTTCCCGTAGGTGTCCCTGGGCTGCCCTGGCTGTCCTTGGGGTGCCCTGGCTGTCCTTGGTGTCCCTGGGCTGCCCTGGCTGTCCCTATGGTGCCCTGGCTCTCCCCTAGCGGTCCCTGAGGGTGCCCTGGGTGTCCCTGGCGTGCCCTGGCTGTCTCCTAGGTGTCCCTGGCGTGCCCTGGCTGTCTCCTAGGTGTCCCTGTGGGTGCCCTCCCTGTCCCTCGGGATGCCCTGGCTGTCCCCTAGGTGTCCCTGGGGGTGCCCTTGGTGTCCCTGGGGTGCCCTGGCTGTCCCCTAGGTGTCCCTGGGGGGGCCCTGGCTGTCCCCTAGGTGTCCCTGGGGGTGCCCTGGCTGTCCCTGGGGTGCCCTGGCTGTCCCCTAGGTGTCCCTGGGGGTGCCCTGGCTGTCCCTGGGGTGCCCTGGCTGTCCCCTAGATGTCCCTGGAGGTCGCCTAGGTGTCCCTCGGGGTGCCCTCGCTGTCCCTGGGGTGCCCTGGCTGTCCCCTAGGTGTCCCTGGGGGTGCCCTGGCTGTCCCCTTGGTGTCCCTAGGGTGCCCTGTCTGTGCCCTTGGTGTCCCTGGGGGTGCCCTGGCTGTCCCTAGGGTGCCCTGGCTGTCCTCTAGGTGTCCCTGGGGGTGCCCTGGGTGTCCCTGGGGATGCCCTGGCTGTTCCCTAGGTGTCCCTGGGGGTGCCCTGGGTGTCCCTGGGGGTGCCCTGGCTTTCCCCTCGGTGTCCCTGGGGGTGCCCTGCCTGTCCCCTAGGTGTCCCTGCGGGTGCCCTGGCTGTTTTTAGGGTGCCCTGGCTGTCCCCTAGGTGTCCCTGGGGGTGCCCTGGGTGTCCCTGGAGTGCCCTGGCTGTCCCGTAGTTGTCCCTGTGGGGGCCCTGGCTGTCCCCTAGGTGTCCCTGGGGGTGCCCTGGCTTTCCCCTCGGTGTCCCTGGGGGTGCCCTGGCTGTCTTTAGGGTGCCCTGGCTGTCCCCTAGGTGTCCCTGGGGGTGCCCTGCCTGTCCCTGGGGGTGCCCTGGCTGTCCCTAGGGTGCCCTGGCTGTGCCCTAGGGGTCCCAGGGGGTGCCCTGGCTGTCCCTTGGGGTGCCCTGGCTGTCCCCTAGGTGTCCCTGGGGTTGCTCTGCCTCTCCCCTAGGTGTCCCTGGGGGTGCCCTGGCTGTCCCCTAGGTGTCCCTGGGGGTACCCTGGGTGTCCCTGGGGGTGCCCTGGCTGTCCCCTAGGTGTCCCTGGGGGTGCCCTGGGTGTCCCTGGAGGTTCCCTCGCTGTCCATGGGGTGCCATGGCTGTTCCCTAGGTGGCCCTGGGGGTGCCCTGGGTGTCCCTGGGGGTGCCCTGGAGGTCCCCTAGGTGTCCCTGGCGGTGCCCTGGCTGTCCCTGGGGTGCCCTAGCTGTCCCCAAGGTGTCCCTGTGGGTGCCCAAAGTGTCCCTGGGAGTGCCCTGGCTGTCCCCTAGGGGTCTCTGGGGGTGCCCTGGCTGTCCCGTCAGTGTCCCTGGGGGTGCCCTGCCTGTCCCCTAGGTGTCCCTGGGGGTCCCCTTGGTGTCCCTGGGGGTGCCCAGGGTGTTCCTTAGGTGTCCCTGGGGGTGCCCTGGCTGTCCCTGGGGTGCTCTGGATGTCCCCTTGGTGTCCCTGGGGGTGCCCTGGCTGTCCCTAGGGTGCCCTGGCTGTGCCCTAGGGGTCCCTGGGGGTGCCCTGGCTGTGCCTAGGGTGCCCTGGCTGTCACCTAGGTGTCCCTTGGGGTGCCCTGGCTGTCCCCTAGGTGTCCCTGGGGGTGCCCTGCCTCTCCCCTAGGTGTCCCTGGGGGTGCCCTGGCTGTCCCCTAGGTGTCCCTGGGGGTGCCCTGGGTGTCCCTGGGGGTGCCCTGGCTGTCCCCTAGGTGTCCCTGGGGGTGCCCTGGGTGTCCCTGAGGGTGCCCTCGCTGTCCCTGGGGTTCCCTGGCTGTCCCCTGGGTGGCCCTGGGGGTGCCCTGGGTGTCCCTGGGGGTGCCCTGGAGGTCCCCTAGGTGTCCCTGGGGGTGCCCTGGCTGTCCCTGGGGTGCTCTGGCTGTCGCCAAGGTGTCCCTGGGGGTGCCCTGCCTGTCCTCTCGGTGTCCCTGGGGGTGCCCTGGCTGTCCCCTAGGTGTCCCTGGTGGTGCCCTGGCTGTCGCTAGGGTGCCTTGGCTGTCCCCTAGGTGTCCCTGGGGGTGCCCTGGGTGTCCCTGGGGGGGCCCTGGCTGTCCCCTAAGGGTCTCTGGGGGTGCCCTGCCTGTCCCCTAGGTGTCCCTGGGGGTGCCCTGGCTGTCCCCTTGGTGTCCCTAGGGTGCCCTGGCTGTGCCCTTGGTGTCCCTGGGGGTGCCCTGGGTGTCCCTGGGGATGCCCTGGCTGTTCCCTAGGTGTTCCTGGGGGTGCCCTGGGTGTCCCTGGGGGTGCCCTGGCTTTCCCCTCGGTGTCCCTGGGGGTGCCCTGCCTGTCCCCTAGGTGTCCCTGGGGGTGCCCTGGCTGTTTTTAGGGTGCCCTGGCTGTCCCCTAGGTGTCCCTGGGGGTGCCCTGGGTGTCCCTGGAGTGCCCTGGCTGTCCCCTAGTTGTCCCTGGGGGGGCCCTGGCTGTCCCCTAGGTGTCCCTGGGGGTGCCCTGCCTGTCCCCTAGGTGTCCCTGGGGATGCCCTGGCTGTCCCCTAGGTGTCCCTGTCGTTGCCCTGGCTGTCCCTAGGGTGCCCTGGCTGTGCCCTTGGTGTCCCTGGGGGTGCTCTGGCTGTCCCTCGGGTGCCCTGGCTGTCCCCTAGGTGTCCCTGGGGGTGCCCTGGCTGTCTCTGGAGTGCCCTGGCTGTCCCCTTGGTGTCCGTGGGGGTGCCCTGGCTGTCCCCTAGGTGTCCCTGGGGTTGCCCTGGCTGTCTTCTAGGTGTTCCTGGGGGTGCCCTGGCTGTCCCCTAGGTGTCCCTGGGGGTGCCCTGGCTGTCCCTAGGGTGCCCTGGCTGTGCTCTCGGTGTCTCTGGGGGTGCCCTAGGTGTCCCTGGGGGTGACTTCGGTGTTCCTGGGGGTGCCCTGGCTGTCCCCTAGGTGTCCCTGGGGGCGCCCTTGGTGTGCCTGGGGTGCCCTGGCTGTCTCCTATGTGTCCCTGGGGGGGCCCTGGCTGTCCCTGGGGTGCCCTGGCTGTCCCCTAGGTGGCCCTGGGGGTGCCCTGGGTGTCCCTGGGGGTGCCCTTGAGGTCCCCGATGTGTCCCTGGGGGTGCCCTGGGTGTTCCTGGTGTGCCCTGGCTGTCCCCAAGGTGTCCCTGTGGGTGCCCAAAGTGTCCCTGGGAGTGCCCTGGCTGTCCCCTAGGGGTATCTGGGGGTGCCCTGGCTGTCCCGTCAGTGTCCCTGGGGGTGCCCTGCCTGTCCCCTAGGTGTCCCTGGGGGTGCCCTGGGTGTCCCTGGGGGTGCCCTGGCTGTCCCCTAGGTGTCCCTGGGGGTGCCCTGGGTGTCCCTGGGGGTTCCCTCGCTGTCCCTGGGGTGCCCTGGCTGTTCCCTAGGTGGCCCTGGGGGTGCCCTGGGTGTCCCTGGGGGTGCCCTGGAGGTCCCCTAGGTGTCCCTGGCGGTGCCCTGGCTGTCCCTGGGGTGCCCTGGCTGTCCCCAAGGTGTCCCTGTGGGTGCCCAAAGTGTCCCTGGGAGTGCCCTGGCTGTCCCCTAGGGGTCTCTGGGGGTGGCCTGGCTGTCCCGTCAGTGTCCCTGGGGGTGCACTGCCTGTCCCCTAGGTGTCCCTGGGGGTCCCCTTGGTGTCCCTGGGGGTGCCCAGGGTGTTCCTTAGGTGTCCCTGGGGGTGCCCTGGCTGTCCCTGGGGTGCTCTGGATGTCCCCTTGGTGTCCCTGGCGGTGCCCTGGCTGTCCCTAGGGTGCCCTGGTTGTGCCCTAGGGGTCCCTGGGGGTACCCTGGCTGTCCCTTGGGTGCCCTGGCTGTCACCTAGGTGTCCCTTGGGGTGCCCTGGCTGTCCCCTAGGTGTCCCTGGGGGTGCCCTGCCTCTCCCCTAGGTGTCCCTGGGGGTGCCCTGGCTGTCCCCTAGGTGTCCCTGGGGGTGCCCTGGGTGTCCCTGGGGGTGCCCTGGCTGTCCCCTAGGTGTCCCTGGGGGTGCCCTGGGTGTCTTTGGGGGTGCCCTGGCTGTCCCCTAGGTGTCCCTGGGGGTGCCCTGGGTGTCCCTGGGGGTTCCCTCGCTGTCCCTGGGGTGCCCTGGCTGTTCCCTAGGTGTCCCTGGCGGTGCCCTGGCTGTCCCTGGGGTGCCCTAGCTGTCCCCAAGGTGTCCCTGTGGGTGCCCAAAGTGTCCCTGGGAGTGCCCTGGCTGTCCCCTAGGGGTCTCTGGGGGTGCCCTGGCTGCTCCGTCAGTGTCCCTGGGGGTGCCCTGCCTGTCCCCTAGGTGTCCCTGGGGGTCCCCTTGGTGTCCCTGGGGGTGCCCAGGGTGTTCCTTAGGTGTCCCTGGGGGTGCCCTGGCTGTCCCTGGGGTGCTCTGGATGTCCCCTTGGTGTCCCTGGGGGTGCCCTGGCTGTCCCTAGGGTGCCCTGGCTGTGCCCTAGGGGTCCCTGGGGGTGCCCTGGCTGTCCCTAGGGTGCCCTGGCTGCCACCTAGGTGTCCCTTGGGGTGCCCTGGCTGTCCCCTAGGTGTCCCTGGGGCTGCCCTGCGTGTCCCTGGGGGTGCCCTGGCTGTCCCCTAGATGTCCCTGGGGGTGCCCTGGGTGTCCCTGGGGGTGCCCTGGAGGTCCCCTAGGTGTCCCTGGGGGTGCCCTGGCTGTCCCTGGGGTGCCCTGGCTGTCACCAAGGTGTCCCTGGGGGTGCCCTGCCTGTCATCTCGGTGTCCCTGGGGGTGCCCTGGCTGTGCCCTCGGTGTCCCTGGGGGTGCCCTGGCTGTCCCTAGGGTGCCTTGGCTGTCCTCTAGGTGTCCCGGGGGGGGCCCTGGGTGTCCCTGGGCGTGCACAGGGTGTCCCTGGGGTTCCCTGGCGGTCCCCTAGGTGTCCTGGGGGGGGCCCTGGCTGTCCCCTAGGTGTCCCTGGGGGTGCACAGGGTGTCCCTGGGGTTCCCTGGCTGTCCCCTAGGTGTCCCTGGGGGGGCCCTGGTGTCCCTGCGTTGCCCTGGCTGTCCCCTAGGTGTCCTTGCCTCGCTCGTATCCTCGACTCCGCCTCCGGCGCCATGGTGACTCCCCTCCTAGTCTGGACCATTGTGGCCTCACCCCCTCCCCTGGGGCCATCCGACCCATCCCAGTATAGACCAGTAAGGCACCGAGTGGCCACCATGGACCCCCACACGACTGCCAGTTCATCCCAGTTCATCCCAGTCCACTCTTTGTCCATCCCAGGTTTCTCTGGTCACCCTCCCAGTGCTCTCAGTCCATCCCAGTCCCGCAGGTGTTGGTGCTTGGGGCTTGATGAGCTGGTGCCTGTCCGCAACGTGGAGCGGCTCAAACGGGACCTCAGGGTGAGGGGGGCGCGGATTTGGGGGGATCCTGGGGGTCCTGAGTTGTCGTGGAGGGGGTTTTTGGGTTGTGGGGGGTCTGGGGAGCGTCCTGGGGGCTGCTTTGGGTGCTTTGGGGGGTATTCGGGAGGTTTGGGCGGCCCATTTGAGGCATCAAAGAACCTGAGGAGGGTTTTGATAGCTCCTGGAGGTGGAGGCGGCCGTGGGGGTGAGCTGGCTGTCCCAGGAGGTTCCTGGCTGTCCCTCGATATCCCTGGGGTGCCCTGGCTGTCACTTAGGTGTCCCTCGGGGTGCCCTGGCTGTCCCTAGGGTGCCCTGGCTGTCCCCTAGGTGTCCCTGGGGTGCCCTGACTGTCCCTAGGTGTCCCTGGGGGTACCCTGGCTGTCCCTGGAGGTGCCATGCCTGTCCCCTAGGTGTCCCTGGGGGTGTCCTGCCTTGCCCTAGGTGTCCCTGGGGGTGCCCTAGCTGTCCCCTCCGTGTCCCTGGGGGTGCCCTGGGTGTCCCTGGGGTGCCCTGGCTGACCCCAAGGTGTCCCTTGGGGTGCCCAGAGTGTCCCTAGGAGGTCCCTGGCTGTCCCCTAGGGGTCTCTGGGGGTGCCCTGGCTGTCCCGTCAGTGTCACTGGGGGTGCCCTGCCTGTCCCTTAGGTGTCCCTGGGGGTGCCCTGGCTGTCCCTAGGGTGCCCTGGCTGTGCCCTCGGTGTCTCTGGGGGTGCCCTGGCTGTCCCTAGGGTGCCATGGCTGTCCCTAGGGTGCCCTGGCTGTCCCCTCGGTGTCCCTGGGGGTGCCCTGGGTGTCCCTGGGGCGCCCTGGCTGTCCCCTAGGTGTCCCTGGGGGTGCCCTGGCTGTCCCCTAGGTGTCCCTGGGTGTGCCCATGGTGTCCCTGGCGTTCCCTGGCTGTCCCGTAGGTGTCCCTGGGGGGGCCCTGGGTGTGCCTGGGGTGCCCGGGAGGTCCCCTACGTGTCCCTGGGGTACCCTGGGTGTCCCTGGGCTGCCCTGGCTGTCCTTGGGGTGCCCTGGCTGTCCTTGGTGTCCCAGAGGGTGCCCTGGCTGTCCCGTAGGTGTCCCTGGGCTGCCCTGGCTGTCCCTAGGGTGCCCTGGCGGTGCCCTAGGTGTCCCTGGGGTGCCCTGGCTGTCCCCTCAGTGTCCCTGGGGGTGCCCTGGCTCTCCCCTAGGTGTCCCTGCGGGTGCCCTGGGTGTCCCTGGCGTGCCCTGGCTGTCTCCTAGGTGTCCCTGGGAGTGCCTTGGGTGTCCCTGGCGTGCCTTGGCTGTCTCCTAGGTGTCCCTGTGGGTGCCCTCCCTGTCCCTCGGGATGCCCTGGCTGTCCCCTAGGTGTCCCTGGGGTACCCTGGGTGTCCCTGGGCTGCCCTGGCTGTCCCTAGGGTGCCCTGGCGGTGCCCTAGGTGTCCCTGGGGTGCCCTGGCTGTCCCCTCAGTGTCCCTGGGGGTGCCCTGGCTGTCCCTGGGGTGCCCTGGCTGTCCCCTAGGTGTCCCTGGGGGTGCCCTGGCTGTCCCTGGGGTGCCCTGGCTGTCCCCTAGATGTCCCTGGAGGTCGCCTAGGTGTCCCTGGGGGTGCCCTCGCTGTCCCTGGGGTGCCCTGGCTGTCCCCTAGGTGTCCCTGGGGGTGCCCTGGTGTCCCTCGGGGTGCCCTGGCTGTCCCCTAGGTGTCCCTGGGGGTGCCGTGGGTGTGCCTGGGGTGCCCTGTCTGTCCTCTAGGTGTCCCTGGGGTTGCCCTGGGTGTCCCTGGGGTGCACTGGATGTCCCCTAGGTGTCCCTGGGGGTGCCCTGGCTGTCCCCTTGGTGTCCCTAGGGTGCCCTGTCTGTGCCCTTGGTGTCCCTGGGGGTGCCCTGGCTGTCCCTAGGGTGCCCTGGCTGTCCCCTAGGTGTCCCTGGGGGTGCCCTGGTGTCCCTCGGTGTGCCCTGGCTGTCCCCTAGGTGTCCCTGGGGGTGCCGTGGGTGTGCCTTCGGTGCCCTGGCTGTCCTCTAGGTGTCCCTGGGGTTGCCCTGCGTGTCCCTGGGGACGCCCTGGCTGTCCCCTACCTGTCCCTGGGGCTGCCCTGTGTGTCCCTGGAGTGCCCTGGCTGTCCCCTAAATGTTTCTGGGGGTGCCCTGACTGTCCCCTAGGTGTCACTGAGGGTGTCCTGCCTTCCCCTAGATGTCCCTGGGGGTGCCCTGGGTGTCCCTGGGAGGGCGCTGGCTATGCCCTAGGTGTCGCTGGGGGGGCCCTGGGTGTCCCTGGGGGTGCCCTGGCTGTCCCCTAGGTGTCCCTGGGGGTGCCCTGGCTGTCCCCTTCGTGTCCCTGGGGGTGCCCTTGGTGTCCCTGGGGGTGCCCTGGCGGTCCCTAGGGTGCCCTGGCTGTTCCCTAGGTGTCCCTGGGGGTGCCCTGGATGTCCCTGAGGTGCCCTGGCTGTCTTCAAGGTGTCCCTGGGAGTGCCCTGGCTGTCCCCTAGGGGTCTCTGGGGGTGCCCTGGCTGTCCCATCAGTGTCCCTGGGGGTGCCCTGCCTGTCCCCTAGGTGTCCCTGGGGGTGCTCGGCCTGTCCCCTAGGTGTCACTGGGGGTGCCCTGGGTGTCCCTGGAGTGCCCTGGCTGTCCCCTAAATGTCCCTGGGGGTGCCCTGGCTCTCCCCTAGGTGTCCCTGGGCGTGCCCATGGTGTCCCTGGCGTTCCCTGGCTGTCCCCTAGGTGTCCCTGGGGTGCCCTGGCTGTCCCCTCGGTGTCCCTGGGGGTGCCCAGGGTGTCCCTGGGGTGCCCTGGCTGTCCCCTACGTGTCCCTGGAGGTGCCCAGGGTGTCCCTGGGGGTGCCCTTGCTGTCCCGTAGGTGTCCCTGGGGGTGCCCTGGGTGTCCCTGAGGGTGCCCTGGCTGTCCTTCGGTAGCTCTGGCTGTCCCCTTGGTGTCCCTGGGGGTGCCCTGGCTGTCCCCTAGCTGTCCCTGGGGGTGCCCTGGCTGTCCCTGGGGTGCCATGGCTGTCCTCTACGTCTCCCTGGGGGTGCCCTGGCTGTCCCCTCGGTGTCCCTGGGGGTGCCCTGGGTGTCCCTGTGAGTGCCCTGGCTGTCCCCTAGGTGTCCCTGGGGGTGCCCTGGGTGTCCCTGTGGGTGCCCTGGCTGTCCCCTAGGTGTCCCTGGGGGTGCCCTGGGTATCCCTGGGGGTGCCCTGGAGGTCCCCTAGGTGTCCCTGGGGGTGCCCTGGCTGTCCCTGGGGTGCCCTGGCTGTCCCCAAGGTGTCCCTGGGGGTGCCCTGCCTGTCCTCTCGGTGTCCCTGGGGGTGCCCTGGCTGTCTCCTCGGTGTCCCTGCGGGTGCCCTGCTTTTCCCCTAGGTGTCCTTGGGGGGGCCCTGGCTGTCCCCTAGGTGTCCCTGGGGGTGCCCTGCCTGTCCCCTACGTGTCCCAGGGGGTGTCCTGCCTTCCCCTAGGTGTCCCTCGGGTGCCCTGGCTTTCCCCTAGGTGTCCCTGGGGGTTCCCTGCGTGTCCCTGGGGTGCCCTGGCTGTCCCCTAGGTGTCCCTGGGGGTGCCCTGGCTGTCTCGTCAGTGTCCCTGGGGGTGCCCTGCCTGTCCCCTAAGTGTCGTTGGGGGTGCCCTGGGTGTCCCTGGGGGTGCCCTGCCTGTCCCCTAGGTGTCCCTGGGGTGCCCTGGCTGTCCCCTTCGTGTCCCTGGGGGTGCCCTGGGTGTCCCTGAGGTGCCCTGGCTGTCTTCAAGGTGTCCCTGTGGGTGCCCAGAGTGTCCCTGGGAGTGCCCTGGCTGTCCCTGGGGTGCCCTGGCTGTCCCGTCAGTGTCCCTGGGTGTGCCCTGCCTGTCATCTCGGTGTCCCTGGGGGTGCCCTGGCTGTGCCCTAGGGGTCCCTGGGGGTGCCCTGGCTGTCCCTAGGGTGCCCTGGCTGTCACCTAGGTGTCCCTTGGGGTGCCCTGGCTGTCCCCTAGGTGTCCCTGGGGGTGCCCTGCCTCTCCCCTAGGTTTCCCTGGGGGTGCCCTGGCTGTCCCCTAGGTGTCCCTGGGGGTGCCCTGGGTGTCCCTGGGGGTGCCCTGGCTGTCCCCTAGGTGTCCCTGGGGGTGCCCTGGGTGTCCCTGGGGGTGCCCTCGCTGTCCCTGGGGTGCCCTTGCTGTCCCCGGGGGTGCCCTGGCTGTCCCCTAGGTGTCCCTGGGGGTGCCCTGGGTGTCCCTGGGGGTGCCCTCGCTGTCCCTGGGGTGCCCTTGCTGTCCCCTGGGTGGCCCTGGGGGTGCCCTGGGTGTCCCTGGGGGTGCCCTGGAGGTCCCCTAGGTGTCCCTGGGGGTGCCCTGGCTGTCCCTGGGGTGCCCTGGCTGTCCCCAAGGTGTCCCTGGGGGTGCCCTGCCTGTCATCTCGGTGTCCCTGGGGGTGCCCTGGCTGTGCCCTCGGTGTCCCTGGGGGTGCCCTGGCTGTCCCTAGGGTGCCTTGGCTGTCCTCTAGGTGTCCCGGGGGGGGCCCTGGGTGTCCCCTAGGTGTCCCTGGGGGTGCACAGGGTGTCCCTGGGGTTCCCTGGCTGTCCCCTAGGTGTCCCTGGGGGGGCCCTGGTGTCCCTGCGTTGCCCTGGCTGTCCCCTAGGTGTCCTTGCCTCGCTCGTATCCTCGACTCCGCCTCCGGCGCCATGGTGACTCCCCTCCTAGTCTGGACCATTGTGGCCTCACCCCCTCCCCTGGGGCCATCCGACCCATCCCAGTATAGACCAGTAAGGCACCGAGTGGCCACCATGGACCCCCACACGACTGCCAGTTCATCCCAGTTCATCCCAGTCCACTCTTTGTCCATCCCAGGTTTCTCTGGTCACCCTCCCAGTGCTCTCAGTCCATCCCAGTCCCGCAGGTGTTGGTGCTTGGGGCTTGATGAGCTGGTGCCTGTCCGCAACGTGGAGCGGCTCAAACGGGACCTCAGGGTGAGGGGGGCGCGGATTTGGGGGGATCCTGGGGGTCCTGAGTTGTCGTGGAGGGGGTTTTTGGGTTGTGGGGGGTCTGGGGAGCGTCCTGGGGGCTGCTTTGGGTGCTTTGGGGGGTATTCGGGAGGTTTGGGCGGCCCATTTGAGGCATCAAAGAACCTGAGGAGGGTTTTGATAGCTCCTGGAGGTGGAGGCGGCCGTGGGGGTGAGCTGGCTGTCCCAGGAGGTTCCTGGCTGTCCCTCGATATCCCTGGGGTGCCCTGGCTGTCACTTAGGTGTCCCTCGGGGTGCCCTGGCTGTCCCTAGGGTGCCCTGGCTGTCCCCTAGGTGTCCCTGGGGTGCCCTGACTGTCCCTAGGTGTCCCTGGGGGTACCCTGGCTGTCCCTGGAGGTGCCATGCCTGTCCCCTAGGTGTCCCTGGGGGTGTCCTGCCTTGCCCTAGGTGTCCCTGGGGGTGCCCTAGCTGTCCCCTCCGTGTCCCTGGGGGTGCCCTGGGTGTCCCTGGGGTGCCCTGGCTGAACCCAAGGTGTCCCTTGGGGTGCCCAGAGTGTCCCTAGGAGGTCCCTGGCTGTCCCCTAGGGGTCTCTGGGGGTGCCCTGGCTGTCCCGTCAGTGTCACTGGGGGTGCCCTGCCTTTCCCTTAGGTGTCCCTGGGGGTGCCCTGGCTGTCCCTAGGGTGCCCTGGCTGTGCCCTCGGTGTCTCTGGGGGTGCCCTGGCTGTCCCTAGGGTGCCATGGCTGTCCCTAGGGTGCCCTGGCTGTCTCCTCGGTGTCCCTGGGGGTGCCCTGGGTGTCCCTGGGGTGCCCTGGCTGTCCCCTAGGTGTCCCTGGGGGGGCCCTGGCTGTCCCCTAGGTGTCCCTGGGGGTGCCCTGCCTGTCCCTAGGGTGCCCTGGCTGTCCCCTACGTGTCCCTGGGGGTGCCCTGGCTGTCCCCTAGGTGTCCCTGGGTGTGCCCATGGTGTCCCTGGCGTTCCCTGGCTGTCCCGTAGGTGTCCCTGGGGGGGCCCTGGGTGTCCCTGGGGTGCCCGGGAGGTCCCCTAAGTGTCCCTGGGGTACCCTGGGTGTCCCTGGGCTGCCCTGGCTGTCCCTAGGGTGCCCTGGCGGTGCCCTAGGTGTCCCTGGGGTGCCCTGGCTGTCCCCTCAGTGTCCCTGGGGGTGCCCTGGCTCTCCCCTAGGTGTCCCTGAGGGTGCCCTGGGTGTCCCTGGCGTGCCCTGGCTGTCTCCTAGGTGTCCCTGGGAGTGCCTTGGGTGTCCCTGGCGTGCCCTGGCTGTCTCCTAGGTGTCCCTGTAGGTGCCCTCCCTGTCCCTCGGGATGCCCTGGCTGTCCCCTAGGTGTCCCTGGGGGTGCCCTGGGTGTCCCTGGGGTGCCCTGGCTGTCTCCTAGGTGTCCCTGGGGGGGCCCTGGCTGTCCCCTAGGTGTCCCTGGGGGTGCCCTGGCTGTCCCTGGGGTGCCCTGGCTGTCCCCTAGGTGTCCCTGGGGGTGCCCTGGGTGTCCCTGTGAGTGCCCTGGCTGTCCCCTAGGTGTCCCTGGGGGTGCCCTGGGTGTCCCTGTGGGTGCCCTGGCTGTCCCCTAGGTGTCCCTGGGGGTGCCCTGGGTATCCCTGGGGGTGCCCTGGAGGTCCCCTAGGTGTCCCTGGGGGTGCCCTGGCTGTCCCTGGGGTGCCCTGGCTGTCCCCAAGGTGTCCCTGGGGGTGCCCTGCCTGTCCTCTCGGTGTCCCTGGGGGTGCCCTGGCTGTCTCCTCGGTGTCCCTGCGGGTGCCCTGCTTTTCCCCTAGGTGTCCTTGGGGGGGCCCTGGCTGTCCCCTAGGTGTCCCTGGGGGTGCACAGGGTGTCCCTGGGGTTCCCTGGCTGTCCCCTAGGTGTCCCTGGGGGGGCCCTGGTGTCCCTGCGTTGCCCTGGCTGTCCCCTAGGTGTCCTTGCCTCGCTCGTATCCTCGACTCCGCCTCCGGCGCCATGGTGACTCCCCTCCTAGTCTGGACCATTGTGGCCTCACCCCCTCCCCTGGGGCCATCCGACCCATCCCAGTATAGACCAGTAAGGCACCGAGTGGCCACCATGGACCCCCACACGACTGCCAGTTCATCCCAGTTCATCCCAGTCCACTCTTTGTCCATCCCAGGTTTCTCTGGTCACCCTCCCAGTGCTCTCAGTCCATCCCAGTCCCGCAGGTGTTGGTGCTTGGGGCTTGGTGAGCTGGTGCCTGTCCGCAACGTGGAGCGGCTCAAACGGGACCTCAGGGTGAGGGGGGCGCGGATTTGGGGGGATCCTGGGGGTCCTGAGTTGTCGTGGAGGGGGTTTTTGGGTTGTGGGGGGTCTGGGGAGCGTCCTGGGGGCTGCTTTGGGTGCTTTGGGGGGTATTCGGGAGGTTTGGGCGGCCCATTTGAGGCATCAAAGAACCTGAGGAGGGTTTTGATAGCTCCTGGAGGTGGAGGCGGCCGTGGGGGTGAGCTGGCTGTCCCAGGAGGTTCCTGGCTGTCCCTCGATATCCCTGGGGTGCCCTGGCTGTCACTTAGGTGTCCCTCGGGGTGCCCTGGCTGTCCCTAGGGTGCCCTGGCTGTCCCCTAGGTGTCCCTGGGGTGCCCTGACTGTCCCTAGGTGTCCCTGGGGGTACCCTGGCTGTCCCTGGAGGTGCCATGCCTGTCCCCTAGGTGTCCCTGGGGGTGTCCTGCCTTGCCCTAGGTGTCCCTGGGGGTGCCCTAGCTGTCCCCTCCGTGTCCCTGGGGGTGCCCTGGGTGTCCCTGGGGTGCCCTGGCTGAACCCAAGGTGTCCCTTGGGGTGCCCAGAGTGTCCCTAGGAGGTCCCTGGCTGTCCCCTAGGGGTCTCTGGGGGTGCCCTGGCTGTCCCGTCAGTGTCACTGGGGGTGCCCTGCCTTTCCCTTAGGTGTCCCTGGGGGTGCCCTGGCTGTCCCTAGGGTGCCCTGGCTGTGCCCTCGGTGTCTCTGGGGGTGCCCTGGCTGTCCCTAGGGTGCCATGGCTGTCCCTAGGGTGCCCTGGCTGTCTCCTCGGTGTCCCTGGGGGTGCCCTGGGTGTCCCTGGGGTGCCCTGGCTGTCCCCTAGGTGTCCCTGGGGGGGCCCTGGCTGTCCCCTAGGTGTCCCTGGGGGTGCCCTGCCTGTCCCTAGGGTGCCCTGGCTGTCCCCTACGTGTCCCTGGGGGTGCCCTGGCTGTCCCCTAGGTGTCCCTGGGTGTGCCCATGGTGTCCCTGGCGTTCCCTGGCTGTCCCGTAGGTGTCCCTGGGGGGGCCCTGGGTGTCCCTGGGGTGCCCGGGAGGTCCCCTAAGTGTCCCTGGGGTACCCTGGGTGTCCCTGGGCTGCCCTGGCTGTCCCTAGGGTGCCCTGGCGGTGCCCTAGGTGTCCCTGGGGTGCCCTGGCTGTCCCCTCAGTGTCCCTGGGGGTGCCCTGGCTCTCCCCTAGGTGTCCCTGAGGGTGCCCTGGGTGTCCCTGGCGTGCCCTGGCTGTCTCCTAGGTGTCCCTGGGAGTGCCTTGGGTGTCCCTGGCGTGCCCTGGCTGTCTCCTAGGTGTCCCTGTAGGTGCCCTCCCTGTCCCTCGGGATGCCCTGGCTGTCCCCTAGGTGTCCCTGGGGGTGCCCTGGGTGTCCCTGGGGTGCCCTGGCTGTCTCCTAGGTGTCCCTGGGGGGGCCCTGGCTGTCCCCTAGGTGTCCCTGGGGGTGCCCTGGCTGTCCCTGGGGTGCCCTGGCTGTCCCCTAGGTGTCCCTGGGGGTGCCCTGGCTGTCCCTGGGGTGCCCTGGCTGTCCCCTAGATGTCCCTGGAGGTCGCCTAGGTGTCCCTGGGGGTGCCCTCGCTGTCCCTGGGGTGCCCTGGCTGTCCCCTAGGTGTCCCTGGGGGTGCCCTGGTGTCCCTCGGGGTGCCCTGGCTGTCCCCTAGGTGTCCCTGGGGGTGCCGTGGGTGTGCCTGGGGTGCCCTGTCTGTCCTCTAGGTGTCCCTGGGGTTGCCCTGGGTGTCCCTGGGGTGCACTGGATGTCCCCTAGGTGTCCCTGGGGGTGCCCTGGCTGTCCCCTTGGTGTCCCTAGGGTGCCCTGTCTGTGCCCTTGGTGTCCCTGGGGGTGCCCTGGCTGTCCCTAGGGTGCCCTGGCTGTCCCCTAGGTGTCCCTGGGGGTGCCCTGGTGTCCCTCGGTGTGCCCTGGCTGTCCCCTAGGTGTCCCTGGGGGTGCCGTGGGTGTGCCTTCGGTGCCCTGGCTGTCCTCTAGGTGTCCCTGGGGTTGCCCTGCGTGTCCCTGGGGACGCCCTGGCTGTCCCCTACCTGTCCCTGGGGCTGCCCTGTGTGTCCCTGGAGTGCCCTGGCTGTCCCCTAAATGTTTCTGGGGGTGCCCTGACTGTCCCCTAGGTGTCACTGAGGGTGTCCTGCCTTCCCCTAGATGTCCCTGGGGGTGCCCTGGGTGTCCCTGGGAGGGCGCTGGCTATGCCCTAGGTGTCGCTGGGGGGGCCCTGGGTGTCCCTGGGGGTGCCCTGGCTGTCCCCTAGGTGTCCCTGGGGGTGCCCTGGCTGTCCCCTTCGTGTCCCTGGGGGTGCCCTTGGTGTCCCTGGGGGTGCCCTGGCGGTCCCTAGGGTGCCCTGGCTGTTCCCTAGGTGTCCCTGGGGGTGCCCTGGATGTCCCTGAGGTGCCCTGGCTGTCTTCAAGGTGTCCCTGTGGGTGCCCAGAGTGTCCCTGGGAGTGCCCTGGCTGTCCCCTAGGGGTCTCTGGGGGTGCCCTGGCTGTCCCATCAGTGTCCCTGGGGGTGCCCTGCCTGTCCCCTAGGTGTCCCTGGGGGTGCTCGGCCTGTCCCCTAGGTGTCACTGGGGGTGCCCTGGGTGTCCCTGGAGTGCCCTGGCTGTCCCCTAAATGTCCCTGGGGGTGCCCTGGCTCTCCCCTAGGTGTCCCTGGGCGTGCCCATGGTGTCCCTGGCGTTCCCTGGCTGTCCCCTAGGTGTCCCTGGGGTGCCCTGGCTGTCCCCTCGGTGTCCCTGGGGGTGCCCAGGGTGTCCCTGGGGTGCCCTGGCTGTCCCCTACGTGTCCCTGGAGGTGCCCAGGGTGTCCCTGGGGGTGCCCTTGCTGTCCCGTAGGTGTCCCTGGGGGTGCCCTGGGTGTCCCTGAGGGTGCCCTGGCTGTCCTTCGGTAGCTCTGGCTGTCCCCTTGGTGTCCCTGGGGGTGCCCTGGCTGTCCCCTAGCTGTCCCTGGGGGTGCCCTGGCTGTCCCTGGGGTGCCATGGCTGTCCTCTACGTCTCCCTGGGGGTGCCCTGGCTGTCCCCTCGGTGTCCCTGGGGGTGCCCTGGGTGTCCCTGTGAGTGCCCTGGCTGTCCCCTAGGTGTCCCTGGGGGTGCCCTGGGTGTCCCTGTGGGTGCCCTGGCTGTCCCCTCGGTGTCCCTGGGGTTGCCCTGGGTGTCCCTGGGGTGCACTGGATGTCCCCTAGGTGTCCCTGGGGGTGCCCTGGCTGTCCCCTACGTGTCCCAGGGGGTGCCCTGGTGTCCCTCGGTGTGCCCTGGCTGTCCCCTAGGTGTCCCTGGGGGTGCCCTGGGTATCCCTGGGGGTGCCCTGGAGGTCCCCTAGGTGTCCCTGGGGGTGCCCTGGCTGTCCCTGGGGTGCCCTGGCTGTCCCCAAGGTGTCCCTGGGGGTGCCCCGCCTGTCCTCTCGGTGTCCCTGGGGGTGCCCTGGCTGTCTCCTCGGTGTCCCTGCGGGTGCCCTGCTTTTCCCCTAGGTGTCCTTGGGGGGGCCCTGGCTGTCCCCTAGGTGTCCCTGGGGGTGCCCTGCCTGTCCCCTACGTGTCCCAGGGGGTGTCCTGCCTTCCCCTAGGTGTCCCTCGGGTGCCCTGGCTTTCCCCTAGGTGTCCCTGGGGGTTCCCTGCGTGTCCCTGGGGTGCCCTGGCTGTCCCCTAGGTGTCCCTGGGGGTGCCCTGGCTGTCTCGTCAGTGTCCCTGGGGGTGCCCTGCCTGTCCCCTAAGTGTCGTTGGGGGTGCCCTGGGTGTCCCTGGGGGTGCCCTGCCTGTCCCCTAGGTGTCCCTGGGGTGCCCTGGCTGTCCCCTTCGTGTCCCTGGGGGTGCCCTGGGTGTCCCTGAGGTGCCCTGGCTGTCTTCAAGGTGTCCCTGTGGGTGCCCAGAGTGTCCCTGGGAGTGCCCTGGCTGTCCCTGGGGTGCCCTGGCTGTCCCGTCAGTGTCCCTGGGTGTGCCCTGCCTGTCATCTCGGTGTCCCTGGGGGTGCCCTGGCTGTGCCCTAGGGGTCCCTGGGGGTGCCCTGGCTGTCCCTAGGGTGCCCTGGCTGTCACCTAGGTGTCCCTTGGGGTGCCCTGGCTGTCCCCTAGGTGTCCCTGGGGGTGCCCTGCCTCTCCCCTAGGTTTCCCTGGGGGTGCCCTGGCTGTCCCCTAGGTGTCCCTGGGGGTGCCCTGGGTGTCCCTGGGGGTGCCCTGGCTGTCCCCTAGGTGTCCCTGGGGGTGCCCTGGCTGTCCCTGGGGTGCCCTGGCTGTCCCCTAGATGTCCCTGGAGGTCGCCTAGGTGTCCCTGGGGGTGCCCTCGCTGTCCCTGGGGTGCCCTGGCTGTCCCCTAGGTGTCCCTGGGGGTGCCCTGGTGTCCCTCGGGGTGCCCTGGCTGTCCCCTAGGTGTCCCTGGGGGTGCCGTGGGTGTGCCTGGGGTGCCCTGTCTGTCCTCTAGGTGTCCCTGGGGTTGCCCTGGGTGTCCCTGGGGTGCACTGGATGTCCCCTAGGTGTCCCTGGGGGTGCCCTGGCTGTCCCCTTGGTGTCCCTAGGGTGCCCTGTCTGTGCCCTTGGTGTCCCTGGGGGTGCCCTGGCTGTCCCTAGGGTGCCCTGGCTGTCCCCTAGGTGTCCCTGGGGGTGCCCTGGTGTCCCTCGGTGTGCCCTGGCTTTCCCCTAGGTGTCCCTGGGGGTGCCGTGGGTGTGCCTTCGGTGCCCTGGCTGTCCTCTAGGTGTCCCTGGGGTTGCCCTGCGTGTCCCTGGGGACGCCCTGGCTGTCCCCTACCTGTCCCTGGGGCTGCCCTGTGTGTCCCTGGAGTGCCCTGGCTGTCACTGAGGGTGTCCTGCCTTCCCCTAGATGTCCCTGGGGGTGCCCTGGGTGTCCCTGGGAGGGCGCTGGCTATGCCCTAGGTGTCGCTGGGGGGGCCCTGGGTGTCCCTGGGGGTGCCCTGGCTGTCCCCTAGGTGTCCCTGGGGGTGCCCTGGCTGTCCCCTTCGTGTCCCTGGGGGTGCCCTTGGTGTCCCCTGGGGGTGCCCTGGCGGTCCCTAGGGTGCCCTGGCTGTTCCCTAGGTGTCCCTGGGGATGCCCTGGATGTCCCTGAGGTGCCCTGGCTGTCTTCAAGGTGTCCCTGTGGGTGCCCAGAGTGTCCCTGGGAGTGCCCTGGCTGTCCCCTAGGGGTCTCTGGGGGTGCCCTGGCTGTCCCATCAGTGTCCCTGGGGGTGCCCTGCCTGTCCCCTAGGTGTCCCTGGGGGTGCTCGGCCTGTCCCCTAGGTGTCACTGGGGGTGCCCTGGGTGTCCCTGGAGTGCCCTGGCTGTCCCCTAAATGTCCCTGGGGGTGCCCTGGCTCTCCCCTAGGTGTCCCTGGGCGTGCCCATGGTGTCCCTGGCGTTCCCTGGCTGTCCCCTAGGTGTCCCTGGGGTGCCCTGGCTGTCCCCTCGGTGTCCCTGGGGGTGCCCAGGGTGTCCCTGGGGTGCCCTGGCTGTCCCCTACGTGTCCCTGGAGGTGCCCAGGGTGTCCCTGGGGGTGCCCTTGCTGTCCCGTAGGTGTCCCTGGGGGTGCCCTGGGTGTCCCTGAGGGTGCCCTGGCTGTCCTTCGGTAGCTCTGGCTGTCCCCTTGGTGTCCCTGGGGGTGCCCTGGCTGTCCCCTAGCTGTCCCTGGGGGTGCCCTGGCTGTCCCTGGGGTGCCATGGCTGTCCTCTACGTCTCCCTGGGGGTGCCCTGGCTGTCCCCTCGGTGTCCCTGGGGGTGCCCTGGGTGTCCCTGTGAGTGCCCTGGCTGTCCCCTAGGTGTCCCTGGGGGTGCCCTGGGTGTCCCTGTGGGTGCCCTGGCTGTCCCCTCGGTGTCCCTGGGGTTGCCCTGGGTGTCCCTTGGGGTGCACTGGATGTCCCCTAGGTGTCCCTGGGGGTGCCCTGGCTGTCCCCTTGGTGTCCCTAGGGTGCCCTGTCTGTGCCCTTGGTGTCCCTGGGGGTGCCCTGGCTGTCCCTAGGGTGCCCTGGCTGTCCCCTAGGTGTCCCTGGGGGTGCCCTGGTGTCCCTCGGTGTGCCCTGGCTGTCCCCTAGGTGTCCCCTGGGGGTGCCCTGGGTATCCCTGGGGGTGCCCTGGGAGGTCCCCCTAGGTGTCCCTGGGGGTGCCCTGGCTGTCCCTGGGGTGCCCTGGCTGTCCCCCAAGGTGTCCCTGGGGGTGCCCCGCCTGTCCTCTCGGTGTCCCTGGGGGGTGCCCTGGCTGTCTCCTCGGTGTCCCTGCGGGTGCCCTGCTTTTCCCCTAGGTGTCCTTGGGGGGGCCCTGGCTGTCCCCTAGGTGTCCCTGGGGGTGCCCTGCCTGTCCCCCTACGTGTCCCAGGGGGGTGTCCTGCCTTCCCCTAGGTGTCCCCTCGGGTGCCCTGGCTTTCCCCTAGGTGTCCCTGGGGGTTCCCTGCGTGTCCCTGGGGTGCCCTGGCTGTCCCCTAGGTGTCCCTGGGGGTGCCCTGGCTGTCTCGTCAGTGTCCCTGGGGGTGCCCTGCCTGTCCCCCTAAGTGTCGTTGGGGGTTGCCCTGGGTGTCCCTGGGGGTGCCCTGCCTGTCCCCTAGGTGTCCCTGGGGTGCCCTGGCTGTCCCCTTCGTGTCCCTGGGGGTGCCCTGGGGTGTCCCTGAGGTGCCCTGGCTGTCTTCAAGGTGTCCCTGTGGGTGCCCAGAGTGTCCCTGGGAGTGCCCTGGCTGTCCCTGGGGTGCCCTGGCTGTCCCGTCAGTGTCCCTGGGTGTGCCCTGCCTGTCATCTCGGTGTCCCCTGGGGGTGCCCTGGCTGTGCCCTAGGGGTCCCTGGGTGGTGCCCTGGCTGTCCCTAGGGTGCCCTGGCTGTCACCTAGGTGTCCCTTGGGGTGCCCTGGCTGTCCCCTAGGTGTCCCTGGGGGTGCCCCTGCCTCTCCCCTAGGTTTCCCTGGGGGTGCCCTGGCTGTCCCCTAGGTGTCCCCTGGGGGTGCCCTGGGTGTCCCTGGGGGTGCCCTGGCTGTCCCCTAGGTGTCCCTGGGGGTGCCCTGGGGTGTCCCTTGGGGTGCCCTCGCTGTCCCTGGGGTGCCCTTGCTGTCCCCTGGGTGGCCCTGGGGGTGCCCTGGGTGTCCCTGGGGGTGCCCTGGAGGTCCCCTAGGGTGTCCCTGGGGGTGCCCTGGCTGTCCCTGGGGTGCCCTGGCTGTCCCCAAGGTGTCCCTGGGGGTGCCCTGCCTGTCATCTCGGTGTCCCTGGGGGTGCCCCTGGCTGTGCCTCGGTGTCCCTGGGGGTGCCCTGGCTGTCCCTAGGGTGCCTTGGCTGTCCTCTAGGTGTCCCGGGGGGGGCCCCTGGGTGTCCCCTAGGTGTCCCCTGGGGGTGCACAGGGTGTCCCTGGGGTTCCCCTGGCTGTCCCCTAGGTGTCCCTGGGGGGGGCCCTGGTGTCCCTGCGTTGCCCTGGCTGTCCCCTAGGTGTCCTTGCCTCGCTCGTATCCTCGACTCCGCCTCCGGCGCCATGGTGACTCCCCTCCTAGTCTGGACCATTGTGGCCTCACCCCCTCCCCTGGGGCCATCCGAACCCATCCCAGTATAGACCAGTAAGGCACCGAGTGGCCACCATGGACCCCCACACGACTGCCAGTTCATCCCAGTTCATCCCAGTCCACTCTTTGTCCATCCCAGGTTTCTCTGGTCACCCTCCCAGTGCTCTCAGTCCATCCCAGTCCCGCAGGTGTTGGTGCTTGGGGCTTGATGAGCTGGTGCCTGTCCGCAACGTGGAGCGGCTCAAACGGGACCTCAGGGTGAGGGGGGGCGCGGATTTGGGGGGGATCCTGGGGGTCCTGAGTTGTCGTGGAGGGGGTTTTTGGGTTGTGGGGGGTCTGGGAGCGTCCTGGGGGCTGCTTTGGGTGCTTTGGGGGGTATTCGGGAGGTTTGGGCGGCCCATTTGAGGCATCAAAGAACCTGAGGAGGGTTTTGATAGCTCCTGGAGGTGGAGGCGGCCGTGGGGGGTGAGCTGGCTGTCCCAGGAGGTTCCTGGCTGTCCCTCGATATCCCTGGGGTGCCCTGGCTGTCACTTAGGTTGTCCCTCGGGGTGCCCTGGCTGTCCCTAGGGTGCACTGGCTGTCCCCTAGGTGTCCCTGGGGTGCCCTGACTGTCCCTAGGTGTCCCTGGGGGTACCCTGGCTGTCCCTGGAGGTGCCATGCCTGTCCCCCTAGGTGTCCCTGGGGGTGTCCTCTGCTTGCCCTAGGTGTCCCTGGGGGTGCCCTAGCTGTCCCCCTCCGTGTCCCTGGGGGTGCCCTGGGGTGTCCCTGGGGTGCCCTGGCTGACCCCAAGGTGTCCCTTGGGGTGCCCAGAGTGTCCCTAGGAGGTCCCTGGCTGTCCCCTAGGGGTCTCTGGGGGTGCCCTGGCTGTCCCGTCAGTGTCACTGGGGGTGCCCTGCCTTTCCCTTAGGTATCCCTGGGGGTGCCCTGGCTGTCCCTAGGGTGCCCTGGCTGTGCCCCTCGGTGTCTCTGGGGGTGCCCTGGCTGTCCCTAGGGTGCCATGGCTGTCCCTAGGGTGCCCTGGCTGTCTCCTCGGTGTCCCTGGGGGTGCCCTGGGTGTCCCCTGGGGTGCCCTGGCTGTCCCCTAGGTGTCCCTGGGGGTGCCCCTGGCTGTCCCCCTACGTGTCCCTGGGGGTGCCCTGGCTGTCCCCTAGGTGTCCCCTGGGTGTGCCCATGGTGTCCCTGGCGTTCCCTGGCTGTCCCGTAGGTGTCCCTGGGGGGGCCCTGGGTGTCCCTGGGGTGTCCGGGAGGTCCCCTAAGTGTCCCTGGGGTACCCTGGGGTGTCCCTGGGCTGCCCTGGCTGTCCCTAGGGTGCCCTGGCGGTGCCCTAGGTGTCCCTGGGGGTGCCCTGGCTGTCCCCTCAGTTGTCCCCTGGGGGTGCCCTGGCTCTCCCCTAGGTGTCCCTGAGGGTGCCCTGGGTGTCCCTGGCGTGCCCTGGCTGTCTCCTAGGTGTCCCTGGGAGTGCCTTGGGTGTCCCTGGCGTGCCCTGGCTGTCTCCTAGGTGTCCCTGTAGGTGCCCTCCCTGTCCCTCGGGATGCCCTGGCTGTCCCCTAGGTGTCCCTGGGGGTGCCCTGGGTGTCCCTGGGGTGCCCTGGCTGTCTCCTAGGTGTCCCTGGGGGGGCCCTGGCTGTCCCCTAGGTGTCCCCTGGGGGTGCCCTGGCTGTCCCTGGGGTGCCCTGGCTGTCCCCTAGCTGTCCCTGGGGGTGCCCTGGCTGTCCCTGGGGTGCCCTGGCTGTCCCCTAGATGTCCCTGGAGGTCGCCTAGGTGTCCCTGGGGGTGCCCTCGCTGTCCCTGGGGTGCCCTGGCTGTCCCCTAGGTGTCCCCTGGGGGTGCCCCTGGTGTCCCTCGGGGTGCCCTGGCTGTCCCCCTAGGTGTCCCTGGTGGGTGCCGTGGGTGTGCCTGGGGTGCCCTGTCTGTCCTCTAGGTGTCCCTGGGGGTTGCCCTGGGTGTCCCCTGGGGTGCACTGGATGTCCCCTAGGTGTCCCTGGGGGTGCCCTGGCTGTCCCTCGGTGTGCCCTGGCTGTCCCCTAGGTGTCCATGGGGGTGCCGTGGGTGTGCCTTCGGTGCCCTGGCTGTCCTCTAGGTGTCCCTGGGGTTGCCCTGCGTGTCCCTGGGGACGCCCTGGCTGTCCCCTACCTGTCCCCTGGGGCTGCCCTGTGTGTCCCTGGAGTGCCCTGGCTGTCCCCTAAATGTTTCTGGGGGTGCCCTGACTGTCCCCTAGGTGTCACTGAGGGTGTCCTGCCTTCCCCTAGATGTCCCTGGGGGTGCCCTGGGTGTCCCTGGGGGGGCGCTGGCTATCCCCTAGGTGTCCCTGGGGGGGCCCTGGGTGTCCCTGGGGGTGCCCTGGCTGTCCCCTAGGTGTCCCTGGGGGTGCCCTGGCTGTCCCCTTCGTGTCCCTGGGGGTGCCCTTGGTGTCCCTGGGGGTGCCCTGGCGGTCCCTAGGGTGGCCCTGGCTGTTCCCTAGGTGTCCCTGGGGGTGCCCTGGATGTCCCTGAGGTGCCCTGGCTGTCTTCAAGGTGTCCCTGTGGGTGCCCAGAGTGTCCCTGGGAGTGCCCTGGCTGTCCCCTAGGGGTCTCTGGGGGTGCCCTGGCTGTCCCATCAGTGTCCCTGGGGGTGCCCTGCCTGTCCCCTAGGTGTCCCTGGGGGTGCTCGGCCTGTCCCCTAGGTGTCACTGGGGGTGCCCTGGGTGTCCCTGGAGTGCCCTGGCTGTCCCCTAAATGTCCCTGGGGGTGCCCTGGCTCTCCCCTAGGTGTCCCTGGGCGTGCCCATGGTGTCCCTGGCGTTCCCTGGCTGTCCCGTAGGTGTCCCTGGGGGGGCCCTGGGTGTCCCTGGGGCGCCCGGGAGGTCCCCTACGCTTCCCTGGGGTACCCTGGGTGTCCCTGGGCTGCCCTGGGGTTCCCTGGCTTTCCCGTAGGTGTCCCTGGGCTGCCCTGGCTGTCCTTGGGGTGCCCTGGCTGTCCTTGGTGTCCCAGAGGGTGCCCTGGCTGTCCCGTAGGTGTCCCTGGGCTGCCCTGGCTGTCCCTATGGTGCCCTGGCTATGCCCTAGGTGTCTCTGGGGTGCCCTGGCTGTCCCCTCAGTGTCCCTGGGGGTGCCTTGGCTGTTTTCTAGGTGTCCCTGGCGTGCCCTGGGTGTCCCTGGCGTGCCCTGGCTGTCTCCTAGGTGTCCCTGGGGGTGCTCTGGGTGTCCCTGGGGGTGCCCTGGCTGTCCCTGGGGGGGCCCTGGCTTTCCCCTAGGTGTCCCTGGGGGTGCCCTCGCTGTCCCTGGGGTGCCCTGGCTGTCCCCTAGGTGTCCCTGGGGGTGCCCTGGTGTCCCTCGGGGTGCCCTGGCTGTCCCCTAGGTGTCCCTGGGGTTGCCGTGGGTGTGCCTGGGGTGCCCTGGCTGTCCTCTAGGTGTCCCTGGGGTTGCCCTGGGTCTCCCTGGGGACGCCCTGGCTGTCCCCTAGGTGTCCCTGGGGTTGCCCTGGGTGTCCCTGGGGGGGCCCTGGCTGTCCCCTAGGGGTCTCGGCGGGTGCCCTGCCTGTCCCCTAGGTGTCCCTGGGGGTGCCCTGGCTGTCCCCTTGCTGTCACTAGGGTGCCCTGTCTGTGCCCTTGGTGTCCCTGGGGGTGCCCTGGCTGTCCCTAGGGTGCCCTGGCTGTCCCCTAGGTGTCCCTGAGGGGTGCCCTGGGTGTCCCTGGGGATGCCCTGGCTGTCCCCTAGGTGTCCCTGGGGTGCCCTGGCTGTCCCCTCGGTGTCCCTGGGGGTGCCCAGGGTGTCCCTGGGGTGCCCTGGCTGTCCCCTACATGTCCCTGGAGGTGCCCAGGGTGTCCCTGGGGGGTGCCCTTGCTGTCCCGTAGGTGTCCCTGGGGGTGCCCTGGGTGTCCCTGAGGGTGCCCTGGCTGTCCTTCGGGTGCTCTGGCTGTCCCCCTTGGTGTCCCTGGCGGTGCCCTGGCTGTCCCCTAGCTGTCCCTGGGGGTGCCCTGGCTGTCCCTGGGGTGCCATGGCTGTCCTCTACGTCTCCCTGGGGGTGCCCTGGCTGTCCCCTCGGTGTCCCTGGGTGTGCCCTGCTTTTCCCCTAGGTGTCCTTGGGGGGGCCCTGGCTGTCCCCTAGGTGTCCCTGGGGGTGCCCTGCCTGTCCCCTACGTGTCCCAGGGGGTGTCCTGCCTTCCCCTAGGTGTCCCTCTGGTGCCCTGGCTTTCCCCTAGGTGTCCCTGGGGGTGCCCTGCGTGTCCCTGGGGTGCCCTGGCTGTCCCCTAGGTGTCCCTGGGGGTGCCCTGGCTGTCCCGTCAGTGTCCCTGGGGGTGCCCTGCCTGTCCCCTAAGTGTCGTTGGGGTTGCCCTGGGTGTCCCTGGGGGTGCCCTGCCTGTCCCCTAGGTGTCCCTGGGGTGCCCTGGCTGTCCCCTTCGTGTCCCTGGGGGTGCCCTGGGTGTCCCTGGGGGTGCCCTGGGTGTCCCTGAGGTGCCCTGGCTGTCTTCAAGGTGTCTCTGTGGGTGCCCTGAGTGTCCCTGGGAGTGCCCTGGCTGTCCCCTAGGGGTCTCTGGGGGTGCCCTGCCCGTCCCGTCAGTGTCCCTGGGGGTGCCCTGCCTGTCCCCTAGGTGTCCCTGCGGGTGCTCGGCCTGTCCCCTAGGTGTCACTGGGGGTGCCCTGGGTGTCCCTGGAGTGCCCTGGCTGTCCCCTAGGTGTCCCTGGGGGTGTCCTGCCTTCCCCTAGGTGTCCCTGGGGGTGCCCTGGCTTTCCCCTCGGTGTCCCCGGGGGTGCCCTGCCTGTCCCCTAGGTGTCCCTGGGGGTGCCCTGGCTGTCCCCTAGGTGTCCCTGGGGGTGCCCTGGCTGTCCCTAGGGTGCCCTGCCTGTCCCCTAGGTGTCCCTGGGGGTGCCCTGGGTGTGCCTGGGGTGCCCTGGCTGTCCTCTAGGTGTCCCTGGGGGTGCCCTGGGTGTCCCTGGGGATTCCCTAACTGTCCCCTAGGTGTCTCTCGGGGGTGCCCTGGGTGTCCCTGGGGGGGCCCTGCCTGTCTCCTAGGTGTCCCTGGGGGTGCCCTGGCTGTCTTTAGGGTGCCCTGGCTGTCCCCTGGGTGTCCCTGGGGGTGCCCTGCGTGTCCCTGGGGTGCCCTGGCTGTCCCTAGGGTGCCCTGGCTGTCCCCTAGGTGTCCCTGGGGGTGCCCTGGGTGTCCCTGGGGTGCCCTGGCTGTCCCCTTGGTGTCCCTGGGATCCCCTGTGGGTCCCTGGAGTGCCCTGGGGGTGCCCTGGTTTCCCTGGGGGGGGCCCTGGCTGTCCCCCTAGGTGTCCCCTGGGGGTGCCCCTGCCTGTCCCCCTAGGTGTCCCTGGGGGTGCCCTGGCTGTCCTCTAGGTGTCCCCTGGAGGTGCCCTGGGTGTCCCTGGGGATGCCCTGGCTGTCCCCTAGGTGTCCCTGGGGGTGCCCTGGGTGTCCCTGGCGTGCCCTGGCTGTGCCTCAGTGTCCCTGGGGGTGCCCTGGCTGTCCTCTCGGTGTCCCTGGGGTGCCCTGGGTGTCCCTGGCGTGCCCTGGCTGTCTCCTAGGTGTCCCTGTGGGTGCCCTCCCTGTCCTTCGGGATGCCCTGGGTGTCCCCTAGGTGTCCCTGGGGGTGCCCTGGTGTCCCTGGGGTGCCCTGGCTGTCCTCTAGGTGTCTCTGGGGGGGCCCTGGCTGTCCCCTAGGTGTCCCTGGGGGTGCCCTGGCCATCCCTGGGGTGCCCTGGCTGTCCCCTACGTGTCTCTGGGGGGGCCCTGGCTGTCCCTGGGGTGCCCTGGCTGTCCCCTAGATGTCCCTGGAGGTCGCCTAGGTGTCCCTGGGGGTGCCCTCGCTGTCCCTGGGGTGCCCTGGCTGTACCCTAGGTGTCCCTGGGAGTGCCCTGGCTGTCCCCTAGGTGTCCCTGGGTGTCCCCTTGGTGTCCCTGGGGGTGCCCTGGCTGTCCCCTTGGTGTCCCTGGGGTGCACTGTGGGTCCCTGGGGTGCCCTGGGTGTGCCCTGGTGTCCCTGGGGGTGCCCTGGCTGTCCCCTAGGTGTCCCTGGGGGTGCCCTGGCTGTCCCTGGAGTGCCCTGGCTGTCCCCTAGGTGTCCCTAGGGGGGCCTTGGCTGTCCCCTAGGTGTCCCTGGGGGTGCCCTGCCTATCCCCTAGGTGTCCCTGGGGGTGCCCTGGCTGTCTTTAGGGTGCCCCTGGCTGTCCCCTAGGTGTCCCTGGGGTTGCCCTGCCTGTCCCCTAGGTGTCCCTGGGGGTGCCCTGGGTGTCCCTGGGGTGCCCTGGCTGTCCCCTTCGTGTCCCTGGGGGTGCCCTGGGTGTCCCTGGGGTGCCCTGGCTGTCCCCAAAGTGTCCCTGCGGGTGCCCAGAGTGTCCCTGGGAGTGCCCTGGCTGTCCCCTAGGGGTCTCTGGGGGTGCCCTGGCTGTCCCCTTGGTGTCCCTGGGGGTGCCCTGCCTGGACCCTAGGTGTCCCTGGGGGTGCCCTGGGTGTCCCTGGGGGTGCCCTGGCTGTCCCCTAGGTGTCCCTGGGGGTGCCCTGGGTGTCCTTGGAGTGCCCTGGCTGTCCCGTAAATGTCCCTGAGGGTGCCCTGGCTGTTCTTTAGGTGTCCCTGGGGGTGTCCTGCCTTCCCCTAGGTGTCCCTGGGGGTGCCCTGGCTTTCCCCTCGGTGTCCCTGGGGGTGCCCTGCCTGTCCCCTAGGTGTCCCTGGGGGAGCCCTGGGTGTCCCTGGGGGGGCCCTGGCTGTCCCCTAGGTGTCCCTGGGGGGGCCCTAGCTGTCCCTGGGGTGCCCTGGCTGTCCGCTAGGTGTCCCTGGGGGTGCCCTCGCTGTCCCTGGGGTGCCCTGGCTGTCCCCTTGGTGGCCCTGGGGGTGCCCTGGGTGTCCCTGGGGGTGCCCTGGAGGTCCCCTTGGTGTCCCTGGGGGTGCCCTGGCTATCCCTGGGGTGCCCTGGCTGTCCCCTAGGTGTCTCTGGGTGTCCCCTGGGTGTCCCTGGGAGTGCCCTGGCTGTACCCTAGGTGTCCCTGGGAATGCCCTGGCTGTCCCTAGGGCGCCGTGGGGGTGCCCAAGGTGTCCCTGGGAGTGCCCTGACTGTCCCTGGAGTGCCCTGGCTGTCCCGTCGGTGTCCCTGGGGGTGCCCTGGGTGTCCGTGGGAGTGCCCTGGCTGTCCCCTAGGTGTCCCTGGGGGTGCCCTGGGTGTCCCTGGGGTGCCCTGGCTGTCCCCTAGGTGTCCCTGGGGGTGCCTTGGCTGTCCCCTTCGTGTCTTGGGGGTGCCCTGGCTGTCCCTAAGGTGCCCTGGCTATCCCCTAGGTGTCCCTGGGGTTGCCCAGGGTGTCTCTGGGGTGCCCTTGGCTGTCCCCTACGTGTCCCTGGGGGTGCCCAGGGTGTCCCTGGGGGTGCCCTTGCTGTCCCGTAGGTGTCCCTAGTTGTGCCCTCCCTGCCTGTCCCCTAAATGTCCCTGGGGGTGCTTTGCCTGTCCCCTAGGTGTCCATGGGGGTTCCCTGGGTGTCCCTGGGGTTCCCTGGCTGTCCCCTAGGTGTCCCTGGGGGGGCCGTGGTTGTCCTGGGGGTGGCCAGGGTGTCCCTGGGGTTCCCTGGCTGTCCGTAGGTGTCCCCTTGGGGTTCCCTGGGATGTCCCTGGAGGTGCACAGGGTGTCACTGGGGTTCCCTGGCTGTCCCGTACCTGTCCCTGGGGTTCACTGGAGATCCCCTAGGTGTCCCTGGGGGTGCCCTCGCTGTCCCTGGGGTGCCCTGCCTGTCCCCTAGGTGTCCCTGGGGGTGCCCTGGGGTATCCCTGGGGGTGCCCTGGCTGTCCCCTAGGTGTCCCTGGGGGTGCCCTGGCTGTCCCGTCAGTGTCCCTGGGGTGCCCTGCCTGTCCCCTAGGTGTTCCTGGGGGTGCCCTGCCTGTCCCCTAGGTGTCGTTGGAGGTGCCCTGGCTGTCCCTGGGGGTGCCCTGGCTGTCCACTAGGTGTCCCTGGGGGTGCCCTGGGTTTCCCTGGGGTGCCCTGGCTGTCCCCTAGGTGTCCCTGGGAATGCCCTGGGTGTCCCTGGAGTGCCCTGGCTGTCCCCTGGGTGTCCCTGGGGGTGTCCTGGGTGTCCCTGGGGGTGCCCTGGCGCTCCCTAGGGTGCCCTGGCTGTCCCCTAGGTGTCCCTGGGGTGCCCTGGGTGTCCCTGGGGTGCCCTGGCTGTCCGCTTGGTGTCCCTGGGGGTGCCCTGTGGGTCCCTGGGGCGCCCCTGGGGGTGCCCTGGTGTCCCTGGGGGTGCCCTGGCTGTCCCCTAGGTGTCTCTGGGGGTGTCCTGGCTGTCCCTGGCGTGCCCCTGGCTGTCCCCTAGGTGTCCTTGGGGGGGCCCTGGCTGTTCCCTAGGTGTCCCCTGGGGGTGCCCTGCCTGTCCCCTAGTTGTCCCTGGGGGTGCCCTGGCTGTCCTCTAGGTGTCCCTGGGGGTGCCCTGGCTGTCCTCGGGTTCCCTGGCTGTCCCCTACGTGTCCCTGGGGGTGCCCAGGGTGTCCCTGGGGTTCCCTGGCTGTCCCCTAGGTGTCCCTGGGGGTGCTCAGGGTGTCCCGGGGGGGGCGCAGGGTGTCAGTGGTGTTCCCTGGCTGTCTTGTACGTGTCCCTGGGGTTCCCTGGAGGTCCCCTAGGTGTCCCTGGGGGTGCCCTCGCTGTCCCTTCGGTGCCCCTGGCTGTCCCCTAGGTGTCCCTGGGGGTCCCCTTGGTGTCCCTGGGGGTGCCCAGGGTGTCCCTTAGGTGTCCCTAGGGTTCCCTGGCTGTCCCGTAGGTGTCCCTGGGGGTGCCCTGCCTGTCCCCTAGGTGTCCCTGGGGGTGCCCTGGCTGTCCCCAGGGTAACCTGCTGTGCCCCTCGGTGTCTCTGGAGGTGCCCTGGCTGTCCCTAGGGTGCCCTGGCTGTCCCGTAGGTGTCCCTGGGGGTGCCCTGGGTGTGCCTGGGGTGCCCTGTCTGTCCCCTAGGTGTCCCTGGGGGTGACCTGGGTGTCCCTGGGGTGCCCTGGGGGTGCCCTGCCTGTCCTCTAGGTGTCCCTGGGGGTGCCCTGGCTGTCCCCTAGGTGTCCCTGGGGGTGCCCTGGCTATCCCCTAGGTGTCCCTGGGGTTGCCCAGTGTGTCTCTGGGGTGCCCTGGCTGTCCCCTACGTGTCCCTGGGGGTGCCCTCGCTGTCCCTGGGGTGCCCTGGCTGTCCCCTTGGTGGCCCTGGGGGTGCCCTGGGTGTCCCTGGGGGTGCCCTGGAGGTCCCCCTTGGTGTCCCCTGGGGGTGCCCTGGCTATCCCTGGGGTGCCCTGGCTGTCCCCTAGGTGTCTCTGGGTGTCCCCTGGGTGTCCCTGGGAGTGCCCTGGCTGTACCCTAGGTGTCCCTGGGAATGCCCTGGCTGTCCCTAGGGCGCCGTGGGGGTGCCCAAGGTGTCCCTGGGAGTGCCCTGACTGTCCCTGGAGTGCCCTGGCTGTCCCGTCGGTGTCCCTGGGGGTGCCCTGGGTGTCCGTGGGAGTGCCCTGGCTGTCCCCTAGGTGTCCCTGGGGGTTGCCCTGGGTGTCCCTGGGGTGCCCTGGCTGTCCCCTAGGTGTCCCTGGGGGTGCCTTGGCTGTCCCCCTTCGTGTCTTGGGGGGTGCCCCTGGCTGTCCCTAAGGTGCCCTGGCTATCCCCTAGGTGTCCCTGGGGTTGCCCAGGGTGTCTCTGGGGTGCCCTGGCTGTCCCCTACGTGTCCCTGGGGGTGCCCAGGGTGTCCCTGGGGGGTGCCCTTGCTGTCCCGTAGGTGTCCCTAGTTGTGCCCTGGCTGTCCCCTTGGTGTCCCTGGGGGTGCCCCTGCCTGTCCCCTAAATGTCCCTGGGGGTGCTTTGCCTGTCCCCTAGGTGTCCATGGGGGTTCCCTGGGTGTCCCTGGGGTTCCCTGGCTGTCCCCTAGGTGTCCCTGGGGGGGCCGTGGTTGTCCCTGGGGGTGGCCAGGGTGTCCCTGGGGTTCCCTGGCTGTCCCGTAGGTGTCCCTTGGGGTTCCCTGGATGTCCCTGGAGGTGCACAGGGTGTCACTGGGGTTCCCTGGCTGTCCCGTACCTGTCCCTGGGGTTCACTGGAGATCCCCTAGGTGTCCCTGGGGGTGCCCTCGCTGTCCCTGGGGTGCCCTGCCTGTCCCCTAGGTGTCCCTGGGGGTGCCCTGGGTATCCCTGGGGGTGCCCTGGCTGTCCCCCTAGGTGTCCCTGGGGGTGCCCTGGCTGTCCCGTCAGTGTCCTCTGGGGTGCCCTGCCTGTCCCCTAGGTGTTCCTGGGGGTGCCCTGCCTGTCCCCTAGGTGTCGTTGGAGGTGCCCTGGCTGTCCCTGGGGGTGCCCTGGCTGTCCACTAGGTGTCCCTGGGGGTGCCCTGGGTTTCCCTGGGGTGCCCTGGCTGTCCCCTAGGTGTCCCTGGGAATACCCTGGGTGTCCCTGGAGTGCCCTGGCTGTCCCCTGGGTGTCCCTGGGGGTGTCCTGGGTGTCCTGGGGGTGCCCTGGCGCTCCCTAGGGTGCCCTGGCTGTCCCCTAGGTGTCCCCTGGGGGTGCCCTGGGTGTCCCTGGGGTGCCCTGGCTGTCCGCTTGGTGTCCCTGGGGGTGCCCTGTGGGTCCCTGGGGTGCCCTGGGGGTGCCCTGGTGTCCCTGGGGGTGCCCTGGCTGTCCCCTAGGTGTCTCTGGGGGTGTCCTGGCTGTCCCTGGCGTGCCCTGGCTGTCCCCTAGGTGTCCTTGGGGGGGCCCTGGCTGTTCCTAGGTGTCCCTGGGGGTGCCCTGCCTGTCCCCTAGTTGTCCCTGGGGGTGCCCTGGCTGTCCTCTAGGTGTCCCTGGGGGTGCCCTGGCTGTCCCTCGGGTTCCCTGGCTGTCCCCTACGTGTCCCTGGGGGTGCCCAGGGTGTCCCCTGGGGTTCCCTGGCTGTCCCCTAGGTGTCCCTGGGGGTGCTCAGGGTGTCCCGGGGGGGGCGCAGGGTGTCAGTGGTGTTCCCTGGCTGTCCCGTACGTGTCCCTGGGGTTCCCTGGAGGTCCCCTAGGTGTCCCTGGGGGTGCCCCTCGCTGTCCCTTCGGTGCCCTGGCTGTCCCCTAGGTGTCCCTGGGGGTCCCCTTGGTGTCCCTGGGGGTGCCCAGGGTGTCCCTTAGGTGTCCCTAGGGTTCCCTGGCTGTCCCGTAGGTGTCCCTGGGGGTGCCCTGCCTGTCCCCTAGGTGTCCCTGGGGGTGCCCTGGCTGTCCCCAGGGTAACCTGGCTGTGCCCTCGGTGTCTCTGGAGGTGCCCTGGCTGTCCCTAGGGTGCCCTGGCTGTCCCGTAGGTGTCCCTGGGGTGCCCTGGGTGTGCCTGGGGTGCCCTGTCTGTCCCCTAGGTGTCCCTGGGGGTGACCTGGGTGTCCCCTGGGGTGCCCTGGGGGTGCCCTGCCTGTCCTCTAGGTGTCCCTGGGGGTGCCCTGGCTGTCCCCTAGGTGTCCCTGGGGGGTGCCCTGGCTGTCCCCCTAGGTGTCCCTGGAGGGTGACCTGGGTGTCCCTGGAGTGCCCTGGCTGTCCCCTAAATGTCCCTGGGAGTGCCCTGGCTTTCCCCTCGGTGTCCCTGGGGGGTGCCCTGCCTGTCCCCTAGGTGTCTCTGGGTGTGCCCTGCCTGTCCCCTAGGTGTCGTTGGGGGTGCCCTGGGTGTCCCTGGGGTGTGCCCTGCCTGTCCCCTAGGTGTCCCTGGGGTGTCCCTGCGTGCCTGGGTGTCCCTGGGGTGCCCTGGCTGTCCCCTAGGTGTCTCTGGGGGTGCCTAGGGTGTCCCTGGGGGTTCCCTTGCTGTCCCCTAGGTGTCCCTGGGGGGGCCCTGGGTGTCCCTGGGGGTGCACAGGGTGTCAGTGGGGTTCCCTGGCTGTCCCATACGTGTCCCTGGGGTTCCCTGGCTGTCCCGTAGGTTTCCCTGGGGGTGCCCTGAGTGTCCCCTGGGCTGCCCTGGCTGTCCCCTAGGTGTCCCTGGGGGTGCCCTCGCTGTCCCTGGGGTGCCCTGGCTGTCCCCTCGGGGTCCCTGGGGGTCCTCTTGGTGTCCCTGGGGGTGCCCAGCGTGTCCCTTAGGTGTCCCTGAGGCCTGCCCTGTCTGTCCCTGGAGTTCCCTGGTTGTCCCCGTGGTGTCTCTGGTGGTGCCCATGGTGTCCCTAGGGTGCCCTGGCTATGCCCTTGGTGTCCCTGGGGGGGGCCCTGGCTGTCCCTAGGGGTCTCTGGGGGTGCCATGCCTGTCCCCTAGGTGTCCCTGGGGGTGCCCTGGCTGTGCCCTCGGTGTCCCTGGGGGTGTCCTGGCTGTCCCCTAGGGTGCCCTGGCTGTGCCCGAGGTGTCCCTGGGGGTGCCCTGGCTGTCCCTAGGGTGCCCTGGCTTTGCCCTAGGTGTCCCTGGGGGTGCCCTGGCTGTCCTCTAGGTGTCCCTGGGGGTGCCCTTGCTGTCCCCTAGCTGTCCCTGGGGGTGCCCTGGCTGTCCCTACTGCGCCCTGGCTGTCCCCTAGGTGTCCCTGGGGGTGCCCTGGGTGTGCCTGGGGTGCCCTGGCTGTCCTCTAGTCGTCCCTGGGGGTGCCCTGGGTGTGCCTGGGGATGCCCTGGCTGTCCCCTAGGTGTCCCTGCGGGTGCCCTGAGTGTCCCTGGGGGGGCCCGGGCTGTGCCCTCGGTGTCCCTGGGGGTGCCCTGGCTGTCCTAGGGTGCCCTGGCTGTTGCCTAGGTGTCCCTGGGGGTGCCCTGGCTGTCCCTAGGGTGCCCCTGGCTGTGCCCTTGGTGTCGCTGGGGGTGCCCTGGCTGTCCCTAGGGTGCCCTGGCTGTGCCCTAGGTGTCCCTGGGGGTGCACTCGCTGTCCGTGTGGTGCCCTGGCTGTCCCCTAGGTGTCCCCTGGGGGTGGCCCTCGCTGTCCGTAGGGTGCCCTGGCTGTCCCCTAGGTGTCCCTGGGGGTGCCCTGGCTGTCCCTAGGGTGCCCTGGCTGTCCTCTAGGTGTACCTGGGGGTGCCCTGGCTGTCCCCCTAGGTGTCCCCTGGGGGTGCCCTGGCTGTTCCCTAGGTGGCCCAGGGGTTGCCCTGGCTGTCCCTAGTGTGCCCTTGCTGTCCCCTAGGTGTCCCTGGGGTGCCCTGCGTGTCCCCTCGGTGTCCCTGGGTGTGCCCAGGGTTGTCCCTGGGGCGCACCTGGCTGTCCCCTACGTGTCCCTGGGGGTTCCCTGGGTGTCCCTGGGGGGTGCCCTGGCTGGCCCTGGGGTGCCCATGGCTGTCCTCTACGTGTCCCTGGGGGGTGCCCTGGCTGTCCCCTCGGTGTCCCTGGGGGTGCCCAGGGTGTCCTGGGGTGCCCTGGCTGTCCCCTAGGTGTCCCTGGGGGTGCCCTGCCTGTCCCTAGGGTGCCCTGGCTGTCCCCTAGGTGTCCCTGGGTTGCCCCTAGGTGTCCCTGGGAGTGCCCTGGCTGTCCCCTAGGTGTCCCTGGGGGTGCCCTGGCTGTCCCCTAGGTGTTCCTGGGGGTTCCCTGCGTGTCCCTGGGGTGCCCTGGCTGTCACCTAGGTGTCCCTGGGGTGCCCTAGGTGTCCCTGGGGGTGCCCTGGCTGTCCCTAGTGTGCCTGGCTGTCCCCTAGGTGTCCCTGGGGGTGAGCTGGTGCCCTGACTGTCCCCAAGGTGTCCCTGGGGGTGCCCAGAGTGTCCCTGGGAGTGCCCTGGCTGTCCCCCTAGGTGTCCCCTGGGGGTGCCCTGCCTGTCCCCTAGGTGTCCCTGGGGGTGCCCTGGCTGTCCCTAGTGTGCCTGGCTGTCCCCTAGGTGTCCCTGGGGGTGCCCTGGGTGTCCCTAGGGTGCCCTGACTGTCCCCAAGGTGTCCCTGGGGGTGCACAGGGTGTCACTGGGGTTCCCTGGAGGTCCCCTAGGTGTCCCTGGGGGGTGCCCTGGCTGTCCCTAGGGTGCCCTGGCTGTGCCCTAGGTGTCCCTGGGGGTGCCCTGGCTGTCCCTCGGGTTCCCTGGCTGTCCCCTAGGTGTCCCTGGGGGTGCCCCGCCTGTCCCCTAGGTGTCCCTGGGGGTGCCCTGGCTGTCCTCTAGGTGTCCCTGGGGGTGCCCTGGCTGTCCCTCGGGTTCCCTGGCTGTCCCCTAGGTGTCCCTGGGGGTGCCCCTGGCTGTCCCTAGTGTGCCCTGGCTGTCCCCTAGGTGTCCCTGGGGGTGCCCTGGGTGTGCCTGGGGGTGCCCCTGGCTGTCCTCTAGTCGTCCCTGGGGGTGCCCTGGGTATCCCTGGGGATGCCCTGGCTGTCCCTAGGTGTCCCTGGGGGTGCCCTGAGTGTCCCTGGGGGGGCCCGGGCTGTGCCCTCGGTGTCCCTGGGGGTGCCCTGGCTGTCCCCTAGGGTGCCCTGGCTGTTGCCTAGGTGTCCCTGGGGGGTGCCCTGGCTGTCCCTAGGGTGCCCTGGCTGTGCCCTTGGTGTCCCTGGGGGTTGCCCTGGCTGTCCCTAGGGTGCCCTGGCTGTGCCCCTAGGTGTCCCTGGGGGTGCCCTCGCTGTCCGTAGGGTGCCCTGGCTGTCCCCTAGGTGTCCCTGGGGGTGCCCAGGCTGTCCCTAGGGTGCCCTGGCTGTCCTCTAGGTGTCTCTGCGGGTGCCCTGGCTGTCCCCTAGATGTCCCTGGGGGTGCCCTGGGTTGTCCCTGGGGTGCCCTGGCTTTCCCCTACGTGTCCCTGGGGTGCCCTGGCTGTTCCCTAGGTGTCCCTGGGGTGCCCTAGGTGTCCCTGGGGGTGCCCTGGCTGTCCCTAGTGTGCCCTGGCTGTCCCCTAGGTGTCCCTGGGGGTGCCCTGGGTGTCCCGAGGGTGCCCTGACTGTCCCCAAGGTGTCCCTGGGGGGTGCCCAGAGTGTCCCTGGGAGTGCCCAGGCTGTCCCCCTAGGGGTCTCTGGGGGTGCCCTGGCTGTCCCCTAGGTGTCCCCTGGGGGTGCGCTGGGTGTCCCTGGGGTGCCCTGGCTATGCTCTAGGTGGCCCTGGGGGTGCCCTGGCTGTCCCCTAGGTGTCCCTGGCTGTTCCCTTGGTGTCCCTGGGGGTGCCCTGGAGGTCCCCTACGTGGCCCTGGGGGTGCCCTTGCTGTCCCCTAGGTGTCCCTGGGGGTGCCCTGCCTGTCCCCTAGGTGTCCCTGGGGGTGCCCTGGCTGTGCCCTCGGTGTCCCTGGGGGTGCCCTGGGTGTCCCTGGGGGTGCCCTGGCTGTCACAAAGGTGTCCCCTGGGGGTGCCCTGGGTGTCCGTGGAGTGCCCTGGCTGTCCCCTAAATGTCCCTGGGGGTGCCAGGCTGTCCTCTAGGTGTCCCTGGGGGGGCCCTGGGTGTCCCTGGGGGTGCACAGGGTGTCAGTGGGGTTCCCTGGCTGTCCCGTACGTGTCCCTGGGGTTCCCTGGCTGTCCCCTAGGTGTCCCTGGGGGGCCCTGGGTGTCCCTGGGGGTGCACAGGGTGTCAGTGGGGTTTCCCTGTGTGTCCCGTACGTGTCCCTGGGGTTCCCTGGCTGTCCCCTAGGTTTCCCTGGGGGGTGCCCTGAGTGTCCCTGGGCTGCCCTGGCTGTCCCCTAGGTGTCCCTGTGGGAGCCCTCCCTGTCCCTGGGGTGCCCTGGCTGTCCCCTAGTTGTCCCTGGTGGTCCTCTTGGTGTCCCTGGGGGTGCCAGCGTGTCCCTTAGGTGTTCCTGGGGGTGCCCTGGCTGTCCCTGGATTTCCCTGGCTGTCCCCTTGGTGTCCCTGGTGGTGCCCTGACTGTGCCCTCGGTGTCCCTGAGGCTGCCCTGTCTGTGCCTAGGGTGCCCTGGTTGTGCCCTAGGTGTCCCTGGGGGGTGCCCATGGTGTACCTAGGGTGCCCTGGCTATGCCCTTGGTGTCCCTGGGGGGGGCCCTGGCTGTCCCTAGGTGTCCCTGGGGGTACCCTGAGTGTCCCGTGGGGGGGCCCGGGCTGTGCCCTCGGTGTCCCTGGGGGTGCCCTGGCTGTCACCTAGGGTGCCTTGGCTGTTGCCTAGGTGTCCCTGGGGGTGCCCTGGCTGTCCCTAGGGTGCCCTCCTGGGGGTGCCCTGGCTGTCCCTAGGGTGCCCTGGCTGTGCCCTTGGTGTCCCTGGGGGTGCCCAGGCTGTCCCTAGGGTGCCCTGGCTGTGCCCTAGGTGTCCCTGGGGGTGCCTTCGCTGTCCGTAGGGTGCCCTGGCTGTCCCCTAGGTGTCCCTGGGGGGTGCCCTGGCTGTCCCTAGGGTGCCCTGGCTGTCCTCTAGGTGTCTCTGCGGGTGCCCTGGCTGTCCCCTAGATGTCCCTGGGGGTGCCCTGGGTGTCCCTGGGGTGCCCTGGCTTTCCCCTACGTGTCCCTGGGGTGCCCTGGCTGTTCCCTAGGTGGCCCAGGGGGTGCCCTGGCTGTCCCTAGGGTGCCCTGGCTGTCCCCTTGGTGTCCCTGGGGTGCCCTGCGTGTCCCCTCGGTGTCCCTGGGGGTGCCCAGGGTGTCCCTGGGGCGCCCTGGCTGTCCCCTACGTGTCCCTGGGGGTTCCCTGGGTGTCCCTGGGGGTGCCCTGGCTGGCCCTGGGGTGCCATGGCTGTCCTCTACGTGTCCCTGGGGGTGCCCTGGCTGTCCCCTAGGTGTGCCTGGGGGTGCCCTGCCTTTCCCCTAGGTGTCCTTGGGGGGGCCCTGGCTGTCCCCTAGGTGTCCCTGGGGGTGCCCTGCCTGTCCCTTAGGTGTCCCTGGGGGTTCCATACCTGTCCCCTAGGTGTCCCTGGGGGTGCCCTGGCTGTCCCGTAGGTGTCCCTGGGGTTGCCCTGGGTGTGCCTGGGGTGCCCTGCCTGTCCCCTAGGTGTCCCTGGGGGTGCCCTGGGTGTCCCTGGGGTGCCCTGGCTGTTCCCTAGGTGGCCCAGGGGGTGCCCTGGCTGTCCCTAGGGTGCCCTGGCTGTCCCCTAGGTGTCCCTGGGGTGCCCTGCCTGTCCCCTCGGTGTCCCTGGGGGTGCCCAGGGTGTCCCTGGGGTGCCCTGGCTGTCTCCTACGTGTCCCTGGGGGTGCCCTGGGTGTCCCTGGCGGTGCCCTGGCTGTCCCTGGGGGTGCCCTGGCTGTCCCCTCGGTGTCCCTGGGGGTGCCCTGCCTTTCCCCTAGGTGTCCCTGGGGGTGCCCTGCCTGTCCCTCGGGGTGCCCTGGCTGTCCCCTAGGTGTCCCTGGGGGTGCCCTGGGTGTCCCTGGGGGTGCCCTCGCTCTCCCTGGGGTGCCCTGGCTGTCCCCTAGGTGTCCCTGGGGGTGCCCTGGCTGTCCCCTAGGTGTTCCTGGGGGTTCCCTGCGTGTCCCTGGGGTGCCCTGGCTGTCCCCTAGGTGTCCCTGGGGTGCCCTAGGTGTCCCTGGGGGTGCCCTGGCTGTCCCTAGTGTGCCCTGGCTGTCCCCTAGGTGTCCCTGGGGGTGCCCTGGGTGTCCCTAGGGTGCCCTGACTGTCCCCAAGGTGTCCCTGGGGGTGCCCAGAGTGTCCCTGGGAGTGCCCAGGCTGTCCCCTAGGGGTCTCTGGGGGTGCCCTGGCTGTCCCCTAGGTGTCCCTGGGGGTGCCCTGGGTGTCCCTGGGGTGCCCTGGCTATGCTCTAGGTGGCCCTGGGGGTGCCCTGGCTGTCCCCTAGGTGTCCCTGGCTGTTCCCTTGGTGTCCCTGGGGGTGCCCTGGAGGTCCCCTACGTGGCCCTGGGGGTGCCCTTGCTGTCCCCTAGGTGTCCCTGGGGGTGTCCTGCCTGTCCCCTAGGTGTCCCTGGGGGTGCCCTGGCTGTGCCCTTGGTGTCCCTGGGGGTGCCCTGGCTGTCCCTAGGGTGCCCTGGCTGTGCCCTAGGTGTACTGGGGGTGCCCTGGCTGTCCCTAGGGTGCCCTGGCTGTGCCCTTGGTGTCCCTGGGGGTGCCCTGGCTGTCCCTAGGGTGCCCTGGCTTTGCCCTAGGTGTCCCTGGGGGGGCCCTGGGTGTCCCTGGGGGTGCCCAGGTGTCCCTGGCGTACCCTGGCTGTCCCGTAGGTGTCCCTGGGGGTGTCCTGGATGTCCCTGGGGTGCCCTGGCTGTCCCCTAGGTGTCCCTGGGGGTGCCCTGGGTGTCCCTGGGGGTGCCCTGGCTGTCACGAAGGTGTCCCTGGGGGTGCCCTGGGTGTCCTTGGAGTGCCCTGGCTGTCCCCTAAATGTCCCTGGGGGTGCCAGGCTGTCCTCTAGGTGTCCCTGGGGGGGCCCTGGGTGTCCCTGGGGGTGCACAGGGTGTCAGTGGGGTTCCCTGGCTGTCCCGTACGTGTCCCTGGGGTTCCCTGGCTGTCCCCTAGGTGTCCCTGGGGGGGCCCTGGGTGTCTCTGGGGGTGCACAGGGTGTCAGTGGGGTTCCCTGTGTGTCCCGTACGTGTCCCTGGGGTTCCCTGGCTGTCCCCTAGGTTTCCCTGGGGGTGCCCTGAGTGTCCCTGGGCTGCCCTGGCTGTCCCCTAGGTGTCCCTGGGGGAGCCCTCCCTGTCCCTGGGGTGCCCTGGCTGTCCCCTAGGTGTCCCTGGTGGTCCTCTTGGTGTCCCTGGGGGTGCCCAGCGTGTCCCTTAGGTGTTCCTGGCGGTGCCCTGGCTGTCCCTGGATTTCCCTGGCTGTCCCCTTGGTGTCCCTGGTGGTGCCCTGACTGTGCCCTCGGTGTCCCTGAGGCTGCCCTGTCTGTGCCTAGGGTGCCCTGGTTGTGCCCTAGGTGTCCCTGGGGGTGCCCATGGTGTACCTAGGGTGCCCTGGCTATGCCCTTGGTGTCCCTGGGGGGGCCCTGGCTGTCCCCTAGGAGTCTCTGGGGGTGCAATGCCTGTCCCCTAGGTGTCCCTGGGGGTGCCCTGCCTGTCCCTCGGCGTGCCCTGGCTGTCCCCTAGGTGTCCCTGGTTGTCCCCTTGGTGTCCCTGGGGGTGCCCAGGGTGTCCCTTAGGTGTCCCTGGGGGTGCCCTTGCTGTCCCCTAGCTGTCCCTGGGGGTGCCCTGGCAGTCCCTGGGGTGCCCTGGCTGTCCCCTAGGTGTCCCTGGGGGTGCCCTGGGTGTGCCTGGGGCGCCCTGGCTGTCCTCTAGGCGTCCCTGGGGGTGCCCCGGGTGTCCCTGGGGATGCCCTGGCTGTCCCCTAGGTGTCCCTGGGGGTGCCCTGAGTGTCCCTGGGGGGGCCCTGGCTGTGCCCTCGGTGTCCCTGGGGGTGCCCTGGCTGTCCCTAGGGTGCCCTGGCTGTGCCCTAGGTGTCCCTGGGGGTGCCCTGGCTGTCCCTAGGGTGCCCTGGCTGTGCCCTTGGTGTCCCTGGGGGTGCCCTGGCTGTCCCTAGGGTGCCCTGGCTGTGCCCTAGGTGTCCCTGGTGGTGCCCTGGCTGTCCCTAGGGTGCCCTGGCTGTTCTCTAGGTGTCCCTGGGGATGCCCTGGCTGTCCCCTAGGTGTCCCTGGGGGTGCCCTGGGTGTCCCTGGGGTGCCCTGGCTGTCCCCTACGTGTCCCTGTGGTGCCCTGGCTGTTCCCTAGGTGGCCCAGGGAATGCCCTGGCTGTCCCTAGGGTGCCCTGGCTGTCCCCTAGGTGTCCCTGGGGTGCCCTGCCTGTCCCCTCGGTGTCCCTGGGGTGCCCTGGCTGTCCCCTACGTGTCCCTGGGGGTGCCCAGGGTGTCCCTGGGGTGCCCTGGCTGTCCCTGGGGTGCCATGGCTGTCCTCTACGTGTCCCTGGGGGTGCCCTGGCTGTCTCCTAGGTGTCCCTGGGGGTGCCCTGCCTTTCCTCTAGGTGTCCTTGGGGGGGCCCTGGCTGTCCCCTAGGTGTCCCTGGGGGTGCCCTGCCTGTCCCTTAGGTGTCCCTGGGGTTTCCATGCCTGTCCCCTAGGTGTCCCTGGGGGTGCCCTGGCTGGCCCCTAGGTGTCCCTGGGGTTGCCCTGGGTGTGCCTGGGGTGCCCTGGCTGTCCCCTAGGTGTCCCTGGGGGTGCCCTGGGTGTCCCTGGGGGGGCCCTGACTGTCCTCTAGGTGTCCCTGGGGGTGCCCTGCCTGTCCCTCGGGGTGCCCTGGCTGTCCCCTAGGTGTCCCTGGGGGTGCCCTGGGTGTCCCTGCGGGTGCCCTCGCTGTCCCTGGGGTGCCCTGGCTGTCCCCAAGGTGTCCCTGGGGGTGCCCTGCCTGTCCTCTCCTTGTCCCTGGGGGTGACCTGGCTGTGCCCTCGGTGTCCCTAGTGTGCCCTGGCTGTCCCCTAGGTGTCCTTGGGTGTGCCTTGGGTGTCCCTGGGCGTGCACAGGGTGTCCCTGGGGTTCCCTGGCTGTCCCGTAGGTGTCCCTGGGAGGGCCCTGGCTGTCCCCTAGGTGTCCCTGGGGGTGCTCTGGGTGTCCCTGGGGGTACACAGGGCGTCCCTGGGGTTCCCTGGCTGTCCCCTAGTGTCCCTGGGGGTGCCCTGCCTGTCCCTAGGGTGCCCTGGCTGTTTGCTACCTGTCCCTGGGGGTGCCCTGGCTGTCCCCTAGGTGTCCCTGGGGGTGCCCTGGCTGTCCCCTAGGTGTTCCTGGGGGTTCCCTGCGTGTCCCTGGGGTGCCCTGGCTGTCCCCTAGGTGTCCCTGGGGTGCTGTAGGTGTCCCTGGGGGTGCCCTTGCTGTCCCTAGGGTGCCCTGGCTGTCCCCTATGTGACCCTGGGGGTGCCCTGGGTGTCCCTAGGGTGCCCTGGCTGTCCCCAAGGTGTCCCTGGGGGTGCCCAGAGTGTCCCTAGGAGTGCCCTGGCTGTCCCCTAGGGGTCTCTGGGGGTGCCCTGGCTTTCCCCTAGGTGTCCCTGGGGGTGCCCTGGGTGTCCCTGGGGTGCCCTGGCTGTCCCCTAGGTCTTTCTGGCTTTTCCCTTGGTGTCCCTGGGGGTGCCCTGGAGGTCCCCTACGTGGCCCTGGGGGTGCCCTTGCTGTCCCCTAGGTGTCCCTGGGGGTGCCCTGCCTGTCCCCTAGGTGTCCCTGGGGGTGCCCTGGCTGTGCCCTCGGTGTCCCTGGTGGTGCCCTGGCTGTCCCTAGGGTGCCCTGGCTGTGCCCTAGGTGTCCTGGGGGTGCCCTGGCTGTCCCTAGGGTGCCCTGGCTGTGCCCTTGGTGTCCCTGGGGGTGCCCTGGCTGTCCCCTAGGGTGCCCTGGCTTGGCCCTAGGTTTCCCTGGGGGGGCCCTGGGTGTCCCTGGGGGTGCCCAGGGTGTCCCTGGCGTACCCTGGCTGTCCCGTAGGTGTTCCTGGGGGTGTCCTGGATGTCCCTGGGGTGCCCTGGCTGTCCCCTAGGTGTCCCTGGGGGTGCCCTGGGTGTCCCTGGGGGTGCCCTGGCTGTCACGAAGGTGTCCCTGGGGGTGCCCTGGGTGTCCGTGGAGTGCCCTGGCTGTCCCCTAAATGTCCCTGGGGGTGCCAGGCTGTCCTCTAGGTGTCCCTGGGGGTGCCCTGGCTGTCCCTCGGGTTCCCTGGCTGTCCCCTAGGTGTCCCTGGGGGGGCCCTGGGTGTCCCTGAGGGTGCACAGGGTGTCAGTGGGGTTCCCTGGCTGTCCCGTACGTGTCCCTGGGGTTCCCTGGAGGTCCCCTAGGAGTCCCTGGGGGTGCCCTGAGTGTCCCTGGGCTGCACTGGCTGTCCCCTAGGTGTCCCTGGGGGGGCCCTGGCAGTCCCCGAGGTGTCCCTGGGGGCGCCCTGGGTGTCCCTGGGGGTGCACAGGGTGTCACTGGGGTTCCCTGGCTGTCCCGTACGTGTCCCTGGGGGTGCCCTGGAGGTCCCCTAGGTGTCCCTGGGGGTGCCCTCGCTGTCCCTGGGGTGCCCTGGCTCTCCCCTAGGTGTCCCTGGGGGTCCCCTTGGTTTCCCTGGGGGTGCCCAGGGTGTCCCTTAGGTATCCCTGGGAGTGCCCTTGCTGTCCCCTAGCTGTCCCTGGGGGTACCCTGGCTGTCTCTGGGGTGCTCTGGATGTCCCCTTGGTGTCCCTGGGAGTGCCCTGGCTGTCCCCTTGGTGTCCCCAGGGTATCCTGCCTGTCCCCTTGGTGTTCCTGGGGGTGCCCTGTGGGTCCCTGGGGTGCCCTGGGGGTGCCATGGTGTACCTGGGGGTGCCCTGGCTGTCCCTGGAGTGCCCTGGCTGTCCCCCTCGGTGTCCTTGGGGGTGCCCTGGCTGTCCCTCGGGTTCCCTGGCTGTCCCCTGGGTGTCCCTGGGGGGGCCCTGGCTGTCCCCTAGGGGTCTCTGGAGCTGCCCTGCCTGTCCCCTAGGTGTCCCTGGTGGTGCCCTGCCTGTCTACTAGGTGTCCCTGGGGGTGCCCAGGGTGTCCCTGGGGTGCCCTGGCTGTCCCCTAGGTGTCCCTGGGGGTGCCCTGGCTGTCCCCTTGGTGTCCGTGGGGTGCCCTAGCTGTCCCCTAGGTGTCCCGGGGGGTGCCCTGGCTGTCCCCTTGGTGTCCGTGGGGTGCCCTGGCTGTCCCCTAGGTGTCCCTGGGGGTGCCCTGGCTGTCCCTGGGGTGCCCTGGCTGTCCCCTAGGTGTCCCTGGGGGTGCCCTGCCTGTCCTCTCGGTGTCCGTGGGGTGCCCTGGCTGTCCCCTAGGTGTCCCTGGGGTTGCCCTGCCTGTCCCCTAGGTGTCCCTGGGCGGGCCCTGGCTGTCCCCTCGGTGTCCCTGGGGGTGCCCTGCCTGTCCCCTAGGTGTCTCTGGGGGGGCCCTGGCTGTCCCCTCGGTGTCCCTGGGGGTACCCTGCCTGTCCCCTAGATGTCCCTGGGCGTGCCCTGCCTGTCCCCTCGGTGTCCCTGGGGGTGCCCTGCCTGTGCCCTAGGTGTCCCTGGGGGTGTCCTGGGTGTCCCTGGAGTGCTATGGCTGACCCCTAAATGTCCCTGGGGGTGCCCTGCTGTCCCCTAGGTGTCCCTGGGGGTGTCCTGCCTTCCCCTAGGTGTCCCTGGGGGTGCTCTAGGTGTCCCTGGGGGTGCCCGGGGTGTCCCTGGGGGTGCCCTGGCTGTCCCCAAGGTGTCCCTCTGGGTGCCCAGAGTGTCCCTATGAGTGCCCTGGCTTTCCCCTAGGGGTCTCGTGGGTTGCCCTGGCTGTCCCGACAGTGTCCCTGGGGGTGCCCTGCCTGTCCCCTAGGTGTCCCTGGGGGTGCCCTGGGTGTCCCTGGGGGTGCCCTGGCTGTCCCCTAGGTGTCACTGGGGGTGCCCTGGGTGTCCCTGGGGTGCCCTGGCTGTCCCCTAGGTGTCCCTGGGGGTGCCCTGTGGGTCCCTGGGGTGCCCTGGGGGTGCCCTGGTGTCCCTGGGGGTGCCCTGGCTGTCCCCTAGGTGTCCCTGGGGGTGTCCTGGCTGTCCCTGGAGTGCCCTGGCTGTCCCCTAGGTGTCCCTGGGGGGGCCCTGGCTGTCCCCTAGGTGTCCCTGGGGGTGCCCAGGGTGTCCCTGGGGTTCCCTGGCTTTCCCCTAGGTATCCCTGGGGGGGCCCTGGGTGTCCCTGGGGGTGCACAGGGTGTCAGTGCGGTTCCCTGGCTGTCTCGTACGTGTCCCTGGGGTTCCCTGGAGGTCCCCTAGGTGTCCCTGGGGGTGCCCTCGCTGTCCCGGGGGTGCCCTGGCTGTCCCCTAGGTGTCCCTGGGTGTGCCCTGGGTGTCCCTGGGCGTGCACAGAGTGTCCCTGGGGGGCCCTGGCTGTCCCCTAGGTGTCCCCTGGGGCTGCCCTGGGTGTCCCTGGGGGGGCCCTGGCTGTCCCCTAGGTGTCCCTGGGGGTGCCCTGGGTGTTCCTGGGGGGGCCTTGGCTGTCCCCTAGGTGTCCCTGGGGGGGCCCTGGCTGTCCTCTAGGTGTCCCTGGGGGTGCCCTGTGGGTCCCTGGGGGTGCACAGGGTGTCCCTGGGGTTCCCTGGCTGTCCCCTAGTTGTCCCTGGGGGTGCCCTGGGTGTCCCCTGGGGGGGCCCTGGCTGTCCCCTTGGTGTCCCTGGGGAGGCCCTGGTGTCCCTGGGTTGCCCTGGCTGTCCCCTAGGTGTCCCTGCCTCGCTCGTATCCTCGACTCCGCCTCCGGCGCCATGGTGACTCCCCTCCCAGTCTGGACCATTGTGGCCTCACCCCCTCCCCTGGGGCCATCCGACCCATCCCAGTATAGACCAGTAAGGCACCGAGTGGCCACCATGGACCCCCACACGCCTGCCAGTTCATCCCAGTTCATCCCAGTCCACTCTTTGTCCATCCCAGGTTTCTCTGGTCACCCTCCCAGTGCTCTCAGTCCATCCCAGTCCCGCAGGTGTTGGTGCTTGGGGCTTGATGAGCTGGTGCCTGTCCGCAACGTGGAGCGGCTCAAACGGGACCTCAGGGTGAGGGGGGCGCGGATTTGGGGGGATCCTGGGGGTCCTGAGTTGTCGTGGAGGGGGTTTTTGGGTTGTGGGGGGTCTGGGGGGCGTCCTGGTAGCTGCTTTGGGTGCTTTGGGGGGTATTCGGGAGGTTTGGGCGGCCCATTTGAGGCATCAAAGAACCTGAGGAGGGTTTTGATAGCTCCTGGAGGTGGAGGCGGCCGTGGGGGTGAGCTGGCTGTCCCAGGGGGTTCCTGGCTGTCCCTCGATGTCCCTGGGGTGCCCTGGCTGTCACTTAGGTGTCCCTCGGGGCGCCCTGGCTGTCCCTAGGGTGCCCTGGTTGTCCCTTAGGTGTCCCTGGGGTGCCCTGACTGTCCCAAGGTGTCCCTGGGGGTACCCTGGCTGTCCCTGGAGGTGCCCTGGCTGTCCCCTAGGTGTCCCTGGGGGTGTCCTGCCTTGCCCTAGGTGTCCCTGGGGGTTCCCTGGCTGTCCCCTCTGTGTCCCTGGGGGTGCCCTGGGTGTCCCTGGGGTGCCCTGGCTGACCCCAAGGTGTCCCTTGGGGTGCCCAGAGTGTCCCTAGGGGGTCCCTGGCTGACCCCTAGGGGTCTCTGGGGGAGCCCTGGCTGTCCCGTCAGTGTCCCTGGGGGTGCCCTGCCTGTCCCCTAGGTGTCCCTGGGGGTGCCCTGGCTGTCCCTAGGGTGCCCTGGCTGTGCCCTCGGTGTCTCTGGGGGTGCCCTGGCTGTCCCTAGGGTGCCCTGGCTGTCCCCTCGGTGTCCCTGGGGGTTCCCTGGGTGTCCCTGGGATGCCCTGGCTGTCCCCTAGGTGTCCCTGGGGGGCCCTGGCTGTCCCCTAGGTGTCCCTGGGGGTGCCCTGCCTGTCCCTAGGGTGCCCTGGCTGTCCCCTACGTGTCCCTGGGGGTGCCCTGGCTGTCCCCCTAGGTGTCTCTGGCGTTCCCTGGCTGTCCCGTAGGTGTCCCTGGGGGGGGCCCTGAGTGTCCCTGGGGTGCCCGGGAGGTCCCCTACGTGTCCCTGGGGTACCCTGGGTGTCCTTGGGGTGCCCTGGCTGTGCCCTTGGTGTACCTGAGGGTGCCCTGGCTGTCCCGTAGGTGTCCCTGGGCTGCCCTGGCTGTCCCTAGGGTGCCCTGGCTGTGCCCTAGGTGTCCCTGGCATGCCCTGGCTGTCTCCTAGGTGTCCCTGGGGGTGCCTTGGCTGTCCTCTAGGTGTCCCTGGGGTGCCCTGGGTGTCCCTGGCGTGCCCTGGCTGTCTCCTAGGTGTCCCTGGGGGTGCCCTGGGTGTCCCTCGCGTGCCCTAGCTGTCCCCTAGGTGTCCCTGGGGGGGCCCTGGCTGTCCCCTAGGTGTCCCTGGGGGTGCCCTGGCTGTCCCTGGGGTGCCCTGGCTGTCCCCTAGGTGTCCCTGGGGGTGCCCTGGTGTCCCTCGGGGTGCCCTGGCTGTCCCCTAGGTGTCCCTGGGGGTGCCGTGGGTGTGCCTGGGGTGCCCTGGCTGTCCTCTAGGTGTCCCGGGGGTTGCCCTGGGTGTCCCTGGGGTGCTCTGGATGTCCCCTAGGTGTCCCTGGGGGGGCCCTGGCTGTCCCCTAGGTGTCCCTGGGGGTGCCCTGGCTGTCCCTAGGGTGCCCTGGCTGTCCCCTAGGTGTCCCTGGGGGTGCCCTGGTGTCCCTCGGGGTGCCCTGGCTGTCCCCTAGGCGTCCCTGGGGGTGCCCTGGGTGTCCCTGGGGGGGCCCTGGCTGTCCCCTCGGTGTCCCTGGGGGTTCCCTGCCTGTCCCCTAGGTGTCCCTGTGCGTTCCCTGGGTGTCCCTGGGGGTGCCCTGGCTGTCCCCTAGGTGTCCCTGGGGGTGCCCTGGGTGTCCCTGGAGTGCCCAGGGTGTCCCCTAAATGTCCCTGGGGATGCCCTGGGTGTCCCTGGAGTGCTCTAGCTGTCCCCTAAATGTCCCTGGGGGTGCCCTGGCTGTCCCCTAGGTGTCCCTGGGGGAGTCCTGCCTTCCCCTAGGTGTCCCTGGGGGTGCCCTGGCTTTCCCCCGGTGTCCCTGGGGGTGCCCTGCCTGTCCCCTTGGTGTCCCAGGGGGTGCCGTGGGTGTACCTGGGGTGCCCTGGCTGTCCCCTAGGTGTCCCTGGGGGTGCCCTGGCTGTCCCCTTGGTGTCCCTGGGGTGCCCTGGCTGTCCCCTTGGTGTCCCTGGGGGAGCCCTGGGTGTCCCTGGGGTCCCCTGGGGGTGCCCTGCCTGTCCCCTAGGTGTCCCTGGGGGTGCCCTGGCTGTCCCCAGGGTAACCTGGCTGTGCCCTCGGTGTCTCTGGGGGTGCCCTGCCTGTCCCCTCGGTGTCCCTGGGGGTGCCCTGGCTGTCCCTAGGGTGCCGTGGCTGTCCCCTAGGTGTCCCTGGGGGTGCCCTGGGTGTGCCTGGGGTGCCCTGGCTGTCCCCTAGGTGTCCCTGGGGGTGACCTGGGTGTCCCTGGGGTGCCCTGGGGGTGCCCTGCCTGTCCTCTAGGTGTCCCTGGGGGTGCCCTGGCTGTCCCCTAGGTGTCCCTGGGGGTGCCCTGGCTGTCCCCTAGGTGTCCCTGGGGGTGCCCTGGGTGTCCCTGGAGTGCCCTGGCTGTCCCCTAAATGTCCCTGGGAGTGCCCTGGCTTTCCCCTCGGTGTCCCTGGGGGTGCCCTGCCTGTCCCCTAGGTGTCTCTGGGTGTGCCCTGCCTGTCCCCTAGGTGTCGTTGGGGGTGCCCTGGGTGTCCCTGGGTGTGCCCTGCCTGTCCCCTAGGTGTCCCTGGGGGTGCCTAGGGTGTCCCTGGGGTTCCCTTGCTGTCCCCTAGGTGTCCCTGGGGGGGCCCTGGGTGTCCCTGGGGGTGCACAGGGTGTCAGTGGGGTTCCCTGGCTGTCCCGTACGTGTCCCTGGGGTTCCCTGGCTGTCCCGTAGGTTTCCCTGGGGGTGCCCTGAGTGTCCCTGGGCTGCCCTGGCTGTCCCCTAGGTGTCCCTGGGGGTGCCCTCGCTGTCCCTGGGGTGCCCTGGCTGTCCCCTCGGTGTCCCTGGGGGTCCTCTTGGTGTCCCTGGGGGTGCCCAGCGTGTCACTTAGGTGTTCCTGGGGGTGCCCTGGCTGTCCCTGGAGTTCCCTGGCTGTCCCCGTAGTGTCCCTGGTGGTGCCCTGACTGTGCCCTCGGTGTCCCTGGCGGTGCCCTGGCTGTCCCTAGGGTGCCCTGGCTGTGCCCGAGGTGTCCCTGGGGGTGCCCTGGCTGTCCCTAGGGTGCCCTGGCTGTGCCTTAGGTGTCCCTGGGGGTGCCCTGGCTGTCCCTCGGGTTCCCTGGCTGTCCCCTAGGTGTCCCTGGGGGTGCCCCGCCTGTCCCCTAGGTGTCCCTGGGGGTGCCCTGGCTGTCCTCTAGGTGTCCCTGGGGGTGCCCTGGCTGTCCCTCGGGTTCCCTGGCTGTCCCCTAGGTGTCCCTGGGGGTGCCTTCGCTGTCCCTTGGTTGCCCTGGCTGTCCCCTAGGTGTCCCTGGGTGTCCCCTTGGTGTCCCTGGAGGTGCCCAGGGTGTCCCTTAGGTGTCCCTGGGGGTGCCCTTGCTGTCCCCTAGCTGTCCCTGGGGGTGCCCTGGCTGTCCCTAGGGTGCCCTGGCTGTCCCCTAGGTGTCCCTGGGGGTGCCCTGGGCGTCCCTGGGGATGCCCTGGCTGTCCCCTAGGTGTCCCTGGGGGTGCCCTGAGTGTCCCTGGGGGGGCCCGGGCTGTGCCCTCGGGGTCCCTGGGGGTGCCCTGGCTGTCCCTAGGGTGCCCTGGCTGTTGCCTAGGTGTCCCTGGGGGTGCCCTGGGTGTCCCTGGGGGGGCCCTGGCTGTCCCCTAGGTGTCCCTGGGGGTTCCCTGCCTGTCCCCTAGGTGTCCCTGGGCGTTCCCTCGGTGTCCCTGGGGGTGCCCTGGCTGTCCCCTAGGTGTCCCTGGGGGTGCCCTGGCTGTCCCCTTGGTGTCCCTGGGGGAGCCCTGGGTGTCCCTGGGGTGCCCTGGGGGTGCCCTGCCTGTCCCCTAGGTGTCCCTGGGGGTGCCCTGGCTGTACCCAGGGTAACCTGGCTGTGCCCTCGGTGTCTCTGGGGGTGCCCTGGCTGTCCCTAGGGTGGCCTGCCTGTGCCCTCAGTGTCTCTGGGGGTGCCCTGCCTGTCCCCTCGGTGTCCCTGGGGGTGCCCTGTCTGTCCCTAGGGTGCCGTGGCTGTCCCCTAGGTGTCCCTGGGGGTGCCCTGGGTGTGCCTGGGGTGCCCTGGCTGTCCCCTAGGTGTCCCTGGGGGTGACCTGGGTGTCCCTGGGGTGCCCTGGGGGTGCCCTGCCTGTCCTCTAGGTGTCCCTGGGGGTGCCCTGGCTGTCCCCTAGGTGTCCCTGGGGGTGCCCTGGCTGTCCCCTAGGTGTCCCTGGGGGTGCCCTGGGTGTCCCTGGAGTGCCCTGGCTGTCCCCTAAATGTCCCTTGGAGTGCCCTGGCTTTCCCCTCGGTGTCCCTGGGGGTGCCCTGCCTGTCCCCTAGGTGTCTCTGGGTGTGCCCTGCCTGTCCCCTAGGTGTCGTTGGGGGTGCCCTGGGTGTCCCTGGGTGTGCCCTGCCTATCCCCTAGGTGTCCCTGGGCGTGCCCTGGGTGTCCCTGGGGTGCCCTGGCTGTCCCCTAGGTGTCCCTGGGGGTGCCTAGGGTGTCCCTGGGGTTCCCTTGCTGTCCCCGAGGTGTCCCTGGGGGAGCCCTGGGTGTCCCTGAGGGTGCACAGGGTGTCAGTGGGGTTCCCTGGCTGTCCCATACGTGTCCCTGGGGTTCCCTGGCTGTCCCCTAGGTTTCCCTGGGGGTGCCCTGAGTGTCCCTGGGCTGCCCTGGCTGTCCCCTAGGTGTCCCTGGGGGTGCCCTCGCTGTCCCTGGGGTGCCCTGGCTGTCCCCTAGGTGTCCCTGGGGGTGCCCTGGGTGTCCCTGGGGGGGCCCTGGCTGTCTTCTAGGTGTCCCTGGGGGTGCCCTGCCTGTCCCTCGGGGTGCCCTGGCTGTCCCCTAGGTGTCCCTGGGTGTCCCCTTGGTGTCCCTGGGGGTGCCCAGCGTGTCCCTTAGGTGTTCCTGGGGGTGCCCTGGCTGTCGCTGGAGTTCCCTGGCTGTCCCCGTGGTGTCCCTGGTGGTGCCCTGACTGTGCCCTCGGTGTCCCTGAGGCCGCCCTGTCTGTCCCTAGGGTGCCCTGGTTGTGCCCTAGGGGTCCCTGGGGGTGCCCATGGTGTCCCTAGGGTGCCCTGGCTATGCCCTTGGTGTCCCTGGGGGGGGCCCTGGCTGTCCCCTAGGGGTCTCTGGGGGTGCCATGCCTGTCCCCTAGGTGTCCCTGGGGGTGCCCTGGCTGTGCCCTCGGTGTCCCTGGGGGTGCCCTGGCTGTACCTAGGGTGCCCTGGCTGTGCCCGAGGTGTCCCTGGGTGTCCCCTTGGTGTCCCTGGGGGTGCCCAGGGTGTCCCTTAGGTGTCCCTGGGGGTGCCCTTGCTGTTCCCTAGCTGTCCCTGGGGGTGCCCTGGCTGTCCCTAGGGTGCCCTGGCTGTCCCCTAGGTGTCCCTGGGGGTGCCCTGGGTGTGCCTGGGGTGCCCTGGCTGTCCTCTAGTCGTCCCCTGGGGGTGCCCTGGGTGTCCCTGGGGATGCCCTGGCTGTCCCCTAGGTGTCCCTGGGGGTGCCCTGAGTGTCCCTGGGGGGGCCCTGGCTGTGCCCTCGGGGTCCCTGGGGGTGCCCTGGCTGTTCCTAGGGTGCCCTGGCTGTTGCCTAGGTGTCCCTTGGGGTGCCCTGGCTGTCCCTAGGGTGCCCTGGCTGTGCCCTTGGTGTCCCTGGGGGTGCCCTGGCTGTCCCTAGGGTGCCCTGGCTGTGCCCTAGGTGTCCCTGGGGGTGCCCTGGCTGTCCCTAGGGTGCCCTGGCTGTCCTCTAGGTGTCCCTGGGGGTGCCCTGGCTGTCCCCTAGGTGTCCCTGGGGGTGCCCTGGGTGTCCCTGGGGTGCCCTGGCTTTCCCCTACGTGTCCCTGGGGTGCCCTGGCTGTTCCCTAGGTGGCCCAGGGGGTGCCCTGGCTGTCCCTAGGGTGCCCTGGCTGTCCCCTAGGTGTCCCTGGGGTGCCCTGCGTGTCCCCTCGGTGTCCCTGGGGGTGCCCAGGGTGTCCCTGGGGCCCCCTGGCTGTCCTCTACGTGTCCCTGGGGGAGCCCTGGCTGTCCCCTAGGTGTCCCTGGGGGTGCCCTGCCTTTCCCCTAGGTGTCCTTGGGGGGACCCTGGCTGTCCCCTAGGTGTCCCTGGGGGTGCCCTGCCTGTCCCTTAGGTGTCCCTGGGGGTTCCATGCCTGTCCCCTAGGTGTCCCTGGGGGTGCCCTGGCTGTCCCGTAGGTGTCCCTGGGGTTGCCCTGGGTGTGCCTGGGGTGCCCTGGCTGTCCCCTAGGTGTTCCTGGGGGTGCCCTGAGTGTCCCTGGGGGGCCCTGGCTGTCCTCTAGGTGTCCCTGGGGGTGCCCTGCCTGTCCCCTAGGTGTCCCTGGGGGTGCCCTGGGTGTCCCTGGGATGCCCTGGCTGTTCCCTAGGTGGCCCAGGGGGTGCCTTGGCTGTCCCTAGGGTGCCCTGGCTGTCCCCTGGGTGTCCCTGGGGTGCCCTGGCTGTCCCCTAGGTGTTCCTGGGGGTTCCCTGCGTGTCCCTGGGGTGCCCTGGCTGTCCCCTAGGTGTCCCTGGGGTGCCCTAGGTGTCCCTGGGGGTGCCCTGGCTGTCCCTAGTGTGCCCTGGCTGTCCCCTAGGTGTCCCTGGGGGTGCCCTGGGTGTCCCTAAAGTGCCCTGACTGTCCCCAAGGTGTCCCTGGGGGTGCCCAGAGTGTCCCTGGGAGTGCCCTGGCTGTCCCCTAGGGGTCTCTGGGGGTGCCCTGGCTGTCCCCTAGGTGTCCCTGGGGGTGCCCTGGGTGTCCCTGGGGTGCCCTGGCTATGCTCTAGGTGGCCCTGGGCGTGCCCTGGCTGTCCCCTAGGTGTCCCTGGCTGTTCCCTTGGTGTCCCTGGGGGTGCCCTGGAGGTCCCCTACGTGGCCCTGGGGGTGCCCTTGCTGTCCCCGAGGTGTCCCTGGGGGTGCCCTGCCTGTCCCCTAGGTGTCCCTGGGGGTGCCCTGGGTGTGCCCTCGGTGTCCCTGGGGGTGCCCTTGCTGTCCCTAGGGTGCCCTGGCTGTGCCCTAGGTGTCCTGGGGGTGCCCTGGCTGTCCCTAGGGTGCCCTGGCTGTGCCCTTGGTGTCCCTGGGGGTGCCCTGGCTGTCCCTAGGGTGCCCTGGCTGTGCCCTAGGTGTCCCTGGGGGGGCCGTGGGTGTCCCTGGGGTTGCCCAGGGTGTCCCTGGCGTGCCCTGGCTGTCCCGTAGGTGTCCCTGGGGGTGCCCTGGATGTCCTGGGGGTGCACAGGGCGTCACTGGGGTTCCCTGGAGGTCCCCTAGGTGTCCCTGGGGGTGCCCTGGGTTTCCCTGGGTTTCCGTGGCTGTCCCCTAGGTGTCCCTGGGGGGGCCCTGGGTGTCCCTAGGGGTGCACAGGGTGTCAGTGGGGTTCCCTGGCAGTCCCGTACGTGTCCCTGGGGTTCCCTGGCTGTCCCCTAGGTTTCCCTGGGATCCCTGAGTGTCCCTGGGGTGCCCTGGCTGTCCCCTAGGTGTCCCTGGGGAGCCCTCGCTGTCCCTGGGGTGCCCTGGCTGTCCCCTAGGTGTCCCTGGGGGTCCTCTTGGTGTCCCTGGGGGTGCCCAGCGTGTCCCTTAGGTGTTCCTGGGGGTACCCTGGCTGTCCCTGGAGTTCCCTGGCTGTCCCCTTGGTGTCCCTGGTGGTGCCCTGTCTGTGCCCTCGGTGTCCCTGAGGCTGCCGTGTCTGTCCCTGGGGTGCCCTGGCTGTTCTCTAGGTGTCCCTGGGGGTGCCCTGGCTGTCCCCTAGGTGTCCCTGGGGGTGCCCTGGGTGTCCCTGGAGTGCCCTGGCTTTCCCCTACGTGTCCCTGGGGGTGCCCTGGCTGTTCCCTAGGAGGCCCAGGGGGTGCCCTGGCTGTCCGTAGGGTGCCCCTGGCTGTCCCCTCGGTGTCCCCTGGGGGTGCCCTGCGTGTCCCCTCGGTGTCCCTGGGGTGCCCTGGCTGTCCCCCTACGTGTCCCTGGGGGTGCCCTGGGTGTCCCTGGGGGTGCCCTGGCTGTCCCTGGGGTGCCATGGCTGTCCTCTACGTGTCCCTGGGGGTGCCCTGGCTGTCCCCTCGGTGTCCCTGGGGGTGCCCTGCCTTTCCCCTAGGTGTCCTTGGGGGGGCCCTGGCTGTCCCCTAGGTGTCCCTGGGGGTGCCCTGCCTGTCCCTTAGGTGTCCCTGGGGGTTCCATGCCTGTCCCCTAGGTGTCCATGGGGGTGCCCTGGCTGTCCCCTAGGTGTCCCTGGGGTTGCCCTGGGTGTGCCTGGGGTGCCCTGGCTGTCCCCTAGGTGTCCCTGGGGGTGCCCTGGGTGTCCCTAGGGTGCCCTGGCTGTTCTCTAGGTGTCCCTGGGGGTGCCCTGGCTGTGCCCTAGGTGTACCTGGGGGTGCCCTGGGTGTCCCTGGGGTGCCCTGGCTTTCCTCTACGTGTCCCTGGGTGCCCTGGCTGTTCCCTAGGAGGCCCAGGGGGTGCCCTGGCTGTCCGTAGGGTGCCCTGGCTGTCCCCTAGGTGTCCCTGGGGGTGCCCTGCGTGTCCCCTCGGTGTCCCTGGGGTGCCCTGGCTGTCCCCTACGTGTCCCTGGGGGTGCCCTGGGTGTCCCTGGGGGTGCCCTGGCTGTCCCTGGGGTGCCATGGCTGTCCTCTACGTGTCCCTGGGGGTGCCCTGGCTGTCCCCTCGGTGTCCCTGGGGGTGCCCTGCCTTTCCCCTAGGTGTCCTTGGGGGCCCCTGGCTGTCCCCTAGGTGTCCCTGGGGGTGCCCTGCCTGTCCCTTAGGTGTCCCTGGCGGTTCCATGCCTGTCCCCTAGGTGTCCCTGGGGATGCCCTGGCTGTCCCCTAGGTGTCCCTGGGGTTGCCCTGGGTGTGCCTGGGGTGCCCTGGCTGTCCCCTAGGTGTCCCTGGGGGTGCCCTGGGTGTCCCTGGGGGGGCACTGGCTGTCCTCTAGGTGTCCCTGGGGGTGCCCTGCCTGTCCCTCGGGGTGCCCTGGCTGTCCCCTAGGTGTCCCTGGGGGTGCCCTCGCTGTCCCTGGGGGTGCCCTCGCTGTCCCTGGGGTGCCCTGGCTGTCCCCAAGGTGTCCCTGGGGGTGCCCTGCCTGTCCTCTCCGTGTCCCTGGGGGTGCCCTGGCTGTGCCCTCGGTGTCCATAGGGTGCCCTGGCTGTCCCCTAGGTGTCCCTGGGTGTGCCTTGGGTGTCCCTGGGCGTGCATAGGGTGTCCCTGGGGTTCCCTGGCTGTCCCCTAGGTGTCCCTGGGGGGGCCCTGGCTGTCCCCTTGGTGTCCCTGGGGGTGCTCTGGGTGTACCTGGGGGTACACAGGGCGTCCCTGGGGTTCCCTGGCTGTCCCGTACGTGTCCCTGGGGGTGCCCTGCCTGTCCCTAGGGGGCCCTGGCTGTCCGCTACGTGTCCCTGGGGGTGCCCTGGCTGTCCCCTAGGTGTCCCTGGGGGTGCCCTGGCTGTCCCCTAGGTGTTCCTGGGGGTTCCCTGCGTGTCCCTGGGGAGCCCTGGCTGTCCCCTAGGTGTCCCTGGGGTGCCCTAGGTGTCCCTGGGGGTGCCCTGGCTGTCCCTAGGGTGCCCTGGCTGTCCCCTAGGTGTCCCTGGGGGTGCCCTGGGTGTCCCCTAGGGGTGCCCTGGCTGTCCCCAAGGTGTCCCTGGGGGTGCCCAAACTGTCCCTGGGAGTGCCCTGGCTGTCCCCTAGGGGTCTCTGGGGGTGCCCTGGCTGTCCCCTAGGTGTCCCTGGGGGTGCCCAGGGTGTCCCTGGCGTGCCCTGGCTGTCCCGTAGGTGTCCCTGGGGGTGCCCTGGATGTCCCTGGGGGTGCACAGGGTGTCACTTGGGTTCCCTGGAGGTCCCCTAGGTGTCCCTGGGGGTGCCCTGGGTGTCCCTGGGGTGCCCTGGCTGTCCCCTAGGTGTCCCTGGGGTGCCCTAGGTGTCCCTGGGGGTGCCCTGGCTGTCCCCTAGGTGTCCCTGGGGGTGCCCTGGCTGTCCCCTAGGTGTCCTGGGGGTTCCCTGCGTGTCCCTGGGGTGCCCTGGCTGTCCCCTAGGTGTCCCTGGGGTGCCCTAGGTGTCCCTGGGGGTGCCCTGGCTGTCCCTAGTGTGCCCTGGATGTCCCCTAGGTGTCCCTGGGGGTGCCCTGGCTGTCCCCTAGGTGTTCCTGGGGGTTCCCTGCGTGTCCCTGGGGTGCCCTGGCTGTCCCCTAGGTGTCCCTGGGGTGCCCTAGGTGTCCCTGGGGGTGCCCTGGGTGTCCCCTAGGGCGCCCTGACTGTCCCCAAGGTGTCCCTAGGGGTGCCCTGGGTGTCCCTGGGGTGCCCTGGCTATGCTCTAGGTGGCCCTGGGGGTGCCCTGGCTGTCCCCTAGGTGTCCCTGGCTGTTCCCTTGGTGTCCCTGGGGGTGCCCTGGAGGTCCCCTACGTGGCCCTGGGGGTGCCCTTGCTGTCCCCTAGGTGTCCCTGGGGGTGCCCTGCCTGTCCCCTAGGTGTCCCTGGGGGTGCCCTGGCTGTGCCCTCGGTGTCCCTGGGGGTGCCCTGGCTGTCCCTAGGGTGCCCTGGCTATGCCCTAGGTGTACTGGGGGTGCCCTGGCTGTCCCTAGGGTGCCCTGGCTGTGCCCTTGGTGTCCCTGGGGGTGCCCTGGCTGTCCCGTCATTGTCCCTGGCTGTGCCCTAGGTGTCCCTGGGGGGGCCCTGGGTGTCCCTGGGGGTGCCCAGGGTGTCCCTGGCGTGCCCTGGCTGTCCCGTAGGTGTCCGTGGGGGTGCCCTGGATGTCCCTGGGGGTGCACAGGGTGTCACTGGGGTTCCCTGGAGGTCCCCTAGGTGTCCCTGGGGGTGCCCTGGGTGTCCCTGGGGTGCCCTGGGTGTCCCTGGGGTGCCCTGGCTGTCCCCTAGGTGTCCCTGGGGGTGCCCTGGGTGTTCCTGGGGGTGCCCTGGCTGTCACGTAGGTGTCCCTGGGGGTGCCCTGGGTGTCCCTGGGGTTCCCTGGCTGTCCCCTAGGTGTCCCTGGGGGGGCCCTAGGTGTCCCTGGGGGTGCACAGGGTGTCAGTGGGGTTCCTGGCTGTCCCGTACGTGTCCCTGGGGTTCCCTGGCTGTCCCCTAGGTTTCCCTGGTGGTGCCCTGAGTGTCCCTGGGCTGTCCTGGCTGTCCCCTAGGTGTCCCTGGGGGAGCCCTCGCTGTCCCTGGGGTGCCCTGGCTGTCCCCTAGGTGTCCCTGGGGGTCCTCTTGGTGTCCCTGGGGGTGCCCAGCGTGTCCCTTAGGTGTTCCTGGGGGTGCCCTGGCTGTCCCTGGAGTTCCCTGGCTGTCCCCTTGGTGTCCCTGGTGGTGCCCTGACTGTGCCCTCGGTGTCCCTGAGGCTGCCCTGTCTGTCCCTAGGGTGCCCTGGTTGTGCCCTAGGTGTCCCTGGGGGTGCCCATGGTGTCCCTAGGGTGCCCTGGCTATGCCCTTTGTGTCCCTGGGGGGGCCCTGGCTGTCCCCTAGGAGTCTCTGGGGGTGCCATGCCTGTCCCCTAGGTGTCCCTGGGGGTGCCCTGGCTGTGCCCTCGGTGTCCCTGGGGGTGCCCTGGCTGTCCCTAGGGTGCCCTGGCTGTGCCCTAGGTGTCCCTGGGGGTGCCCTGGCTGTCCCTAGGGTGCCCTGGCTGTGCCCTTGGTGTCCCTGGGGGGGCCCTGGCTGTCCCCTAGGGGTCTCTGGGGGTGCCATGCCTGTTCCCTAGGTGTCCCTGGGGGTGCCCTGGCTGTCCCCTACGTGTCCCTGGGGGTGCCCTGGGTGTCCCTGGGGGTGCCCTGGCGGTCCCTGGGGTGCCATGGCTGTCCTCTACGTCTCCCTGGGGGTGCCCTGGCTGTCCCCTCCGTGTCCCTGGGGGTGCCCTGCCTTTCCCCTAGGTGTCCTTGGGGGGCCCTGGCTGTCCCCTAGGTGTCCCTGGGCGTGCTCTGCCTGTCCCTTAGGTGTCCCTGGGGGTTCCATGCCTGTCCCCTAGGTGTCCCTGGGGGTGCCCTGGCTGTCCCGTAGGTGTCCCTGGGGTTGCCCTGGGTGTGCCTGGGGTGCCCTGGCTGTCCCCTAGGTGTCCCTGGGGGTGCCCTGGGTGTCCCTGGGGGGGCCCTGGCTGTCCTTTAGGTGTCCCTGGGGGTGCCCTGCCTGTCCCTCGGGGTGCCCTGGCTGTCCCCTAGGTGTCCCTGGGTGTCCCCTTGGTGTCCCTGGGGGTGCCCAGGGTGTCCCCTAGGTGTCCCTGGGGGTGCCCTGAGTGTCCCTGGGGGGGCCCTGGCTATGCCCTCGGTGTCCCTGGGGGTGCCCTGGCTGTCCCTAGGGTGCCCTGGCTGTGCCCTAGGTGTCCCTGGGGGTGCCCTGGCCGTCCCTAGAATGCCCTGGCTGTGCCCTTGGTGTCCCTGGGGGGTGCCCTGGCTGTCCCTAGGGTGCCCTGGCTGTGCCCTAGGTGTCCCTGGGGGTGCCCTGGCTGTCCCTAGGGTGCCCTGGCTGTTTTCTAGGTGTCCCTGGGGATGCCCTGGCTGTCCCCTAGGTGTCCCTGGGGGTGCCCTGGGTGTCCCTGGGGTGCCCTGGCTGTCCCCTACGTGTCCCTGTGGTGCCCTGGCTGTTCCCTAGGTGGCCCAGGGGGTGCCCTGGCTGTCCCTAGGGTGCCCTGGCTGTCCCCTAGGTGTCCCTGGGGTGCCCTGCCTGTCCCCTCGGTGTCCCTGGGGTGCCCTGGCTGTCCCCTAGGTGTCCCTGGCGAGGCCCTGGCTTTCCCTGGGGGTGCCCTGGCTGTCCCTGGGGTGCCATGGCTGTCCTCTACGTGTCCCTGGGGGTGCCCTGGCTGTCCCCTCGGTGTTCCTGGGGGTGCCCTGCCTGTCCCTTAGGTGTCCCTGGGGTTCCATGCCTGTCCCCTAGGTGTCCCTGGGGGTGCCCTGGCTGTCCCTAGGGTGCCCTGGCTGTCCTCTAGGTGTCCCTGGGGGTGCCCTGGCTGTCCCCTAGGTGTCCCTGGGGGTGCCCTGGGTGTCCCTGGGGTGCCCTGGCTTTCCCCTACGTGTCCCTGGGGTGCCCTGGCTGTTCCCTAGGTGGACCAGGGGGTGCCCTGGCTGTCCCTAGGGTGCCCTGGCTGTCCCCTAGGTGTCCCTGGGGTGCCGTGGGTGTGCCCTCGGTGTCCCTGGGGGTGCCCAGGGTGTCCCTGGGGCGCCCTGGCTGTCCCCTACGTGTCCCCTGGGGGTTCCCTGGGTGTCCCTGGGGGTGCCCTGGCTGGCCCTGGGGTGCCATGGCTGTCCTCTACGTGTCCCTGGGGGTGCCCTGGCTGTCCCCTAGGTGTCCCTGGGGGTGCCCTGCCTTTCCCCTAGGTGTCCTTGGGGGGGCCCTGGCTGTCCCCTTGGTGTCCCTGGGGGAGCCCTGGGTGTCCCTGGGGTGCCCTGGGGGCGCCCTGCCTGTCCCCTAGGTGTCCCTGGGGGTGCCCTGGCTGTCCCCAGGGTAACCTTGCTGTGCCCTCGGTGTCTCTGGGGGTGCCCTGGCTGTCCCTAGGGTGCCCTGGCTGTGCCCTCAGTGTCTCTGGGGGTGCCCTGCCTGTCCCCTCGGTGCCCCTTGGGGTGCCCTGGGTGTCCCTGGAGTGCCCTGGCTGTCCCCTAAATGTCCCTGGGCGTGCCCTGGGTGTCCCTGGGG